>NW_010973428.1:3056970-3059789 GCF_000737465.1 Haliaeetus leucocephalus
ACATGCCCTTCAGCTAGACTCCCGAGTTAGGAAATTTCAGAAACACACTTGAAGTTCCATATGTCCATAAGAGCTGTGGACACTTACAAGGCTTGCTTTAGGTGTTTTTCTGAATAGGAACGGGGTTCCTTCCAGCCATGACATAAAATTTTTAAAACTTCCAGTGAGAATTGCTGAGAAACCGCATGACAGATGAGGTCCTGTTCAATAAGGCAGTTGTCATCTTTGGAAAAGGGTCTTGAAGCACTCCAGTGTTGTGATAACAGCTGCCTGAGTATTTACAGCAATGCGTGTGGTTGTATAGAGGGCAACGAGGAACAGTTATATGTTGAAATGGATCTCACATAAAAACAGTGCAAGATTTGTGGTCCAGGCAAAAGAAGTATGTGATACTGCGTAAAGAAATCCTGCGGCTGATTTTATCCAAGCACTGCCTGATGTTATGAACAAGGCTGTTCCTGTGCCAGAGGACCCCAGCAGCATTGCTGAACTAGCAATGCTAGTGACCTTCAGGTAGCAAGTGGGTTTAAGGACGTAGAGGAGAAATAGGGAAAGACAGATTATTGGGAACAAAAGGAAATTTCAAAAACGCAACAAAAATAATACATTTTTTTAAAAAAGGTGGTTTTTTTACATCATTCTTTTTCCCTGACTGGCTTGTTGTCAGTGACTGGAGTCTCTATGTGTTTTCCTCACATGGGAACACAAACACTTCTCCTACTGCCTCTGCTTACTGCCCCAGCCAACAGAACCATGAGCTGTTTAGGGCTAGATCCTGCTACAGGGGAAAATACAATTTTGGGGTGTACAGAGGTCAGAATCCATCGCCTGGGAAAATGACCTTATGTTAAAAAGCACAGATTGCCCTCTCTGAATACTAGATTTCCTCTTTGTCAATCCTGAGAAAGTATTGTTCTCTTAACTATTGTTTTTGTGGTGAATTGAAGCAATCTGTGAAGTAATCAAGAAGGCCATGAAGAAGTTGCTAAATGTGGGAAAGGTGAAATGCCAGAGACAGGAAAACCTCAGGTTCACATCTACCGAGGAGTCAGATAACAGCAGCTGGGTCATCAGTTGCAAGAACAGCTTTATCAATACTAAGATGTTTTGCCAATTAATCCTCTCTGAGCTTTACCTAAGATTGGAGAGTCTACAGAAACTTAGCAGAGACTAACAGGAAGAAAAGGAAAGCCTCTGAAACAGGCTAAGTATGTCACTGAAAAGCTGATAATCTCCTTGACACACAGAGAAACTGAACAGCTCAGGCTGCCTCTTTCTACCCAAATTGGAGTTAGCTGAACTGACATAAACCATAAACAATGTCACCCACATTGGCTTTTTAACGGTTTTTAACCATTTGCCTTGAGCAGTAGTCACTTGATACTGTGTGGTCGCTATTTGTGCAAGCAGACGTGAAAATTCCCAGTGCCTCAGTGCCCCCCTTACAAAATGGATAACATTGATACTAGTGATGGAGAAGACCTCAGGGATGATACAGATCATCCCCCTTCTCTGTGCAGATTGCCTCTACATCATAGCACTTCTGATATCCCTCTCTTTGCTGAGGGAGTGCAAACAGTAGCACACCTGGAGCTGGACTTGCAGGTTAAAAGGCAGTATGAGATGCTGACATGCTTTGGAATATTTGGGTGAAAGGCACCGTAGGAGTACAAGCAATTACTTTTACCATATATTTTGGCTTTTGATTCTAACTATTAAACGAATCAGCTGATATAGGGCCTCCAGGTCCAGGTGCATTTCCCTTCTTGTGTGGATAGTGGGTCAGTGTTTAGTTTTGCACTTGGTAGCTGTTTAGCTCCTATGTCTTCCTCACTCAGCAGAGTACCTGTGCCAATTAAGTATCACGTGGTGAGCTGGTTATAAAACACTTATTACCTCTTCCATGAATGTACACTGTATGTGTTCCCATGGTGTTATATTCAGGGGCTTTGGCATTTCTGCACCTGTATGCTAATGACACATTTTAAGTGAGACTTTTTACTCCTGTTTTCTTCCATGAGTCGCTTTACAATGCTTTGAAAAGACAGGCTTTCAGTGCACTCCCACGGGCATGAGGGGTGACAGGCACTACTAGGTAATGGCTTTGACAGCTTTCAAACAGGAGTCGCTCAGGAGTAACTAGTAAATCCAAATGTCCATGGTATGTTCCTTATCACAAGATGTCACTACAGCTCTCCTGTGCTAAGCACCTTCATTTCGCAATTCTGTTACACATTCCCATTTTTCTACTATGGAGTCATTATTTGTGATACTATTTGTCTCTTCTGTTGCAATAAAAATATGAGGTAAGACTAATTTTGGACTGTAAAATTACCCCCCACAAAAATCAGAAAAAAGTTTCAAAACGAACAGGCATGGGAACAGCACAGTGGATCTATAGACAGCTAAGTCACAGGAACTTTGCCCCAGAGCTTCTTACGTTGACACAAAGTTCCCCTGCAAGTTTATTCTCCAGTGAACATAAATGCTCATGCAGAAAGGACTGGGCAAGGCACTAGTTTGGACACAAGTATCCTGTGCACACCACAACTGCTTGCTGTTCTTGTAGGTGGTACTGTACTGGTTCTATGACTATGATGGGAAAGGGGAAGAATCACAGAATCATAGAATCATTTAGGTTGGAAAAGACCTTCAAGATCATTGAGTCCAACCATCAACCATATCCACTAAACCATGTCCTGAAGTGCTTTGTCTATGCACTTTTTGAGGCCGTTTCCTCCATCCTATCTCCAGCCATCTGACAGAAGAGACCAGCACCCACCTCACTACAACCTCCTTTCAGGTAGTTGTAGAGAGCG
>NW_010973428.1:3060906-3061698 GCF_000737465.1 Haliaeetus leucocephalus
GAGGTCAGGCTGACAGGCCTGTAGTTCCTCAGATCCTCCTTCCGACCCTTCTTATAAACAGGCATCCCATTGGCAAGCCTCCAGTCATCTGTGACCTCCCCTGTTGACCAGGATTGCCGATAAATGATAGAGAGTGGCTTGGCAAGCTCCTCCGCCAGCTCCTTCAGTAGTCTTGGATGGATCCCATCAGGTCCCATAGATTTCTGAGTGTCCAGACGGTGTAGTAGGTCACTAACTATTTCCTCCTGGATTAAGGGGGGTATATTCTGCTCTTCATCCTTGCCTTCCAGCTCAGGGGGCAGAGTACCCTGAGGATAACTGGTCTCCCTATTAAAGACTGAGGCAAAGAAGGCATTAAGTACCTCAGCCTTTTCCTCATCTCTGGTGGCAATGTTCCCTTCTGTATCCATTAAAGGATAGGTGTTCTCCTTAGCTTCCTTTTTATTGTTAACATATTTGTAAAAACATTTTTTGTTGTCTCTTACAATGGTGGCCAGATTGAGTTCTAGCTGAGCTTTTGCCTTTCTAATTTCCTCTCTGCATGACCTAACAAGATCCCTGTACTCCTCCTGAGTTGCCTGCCCTTTCTTCCAGAGATGATAAACTCTTCTGTTTTTTCTTGACTCCTAGCAAAAGCTCCCTGTTCAGCCAGGCTGGTCATCTTCCTCGTCGGTTCGTCTTGCGGTGCATGGGAATAGCCTGGTCCTGAGCCATTAAGATTTCCTTCTTAAAGAATGTCCATCCCTCCTGGACCCCTTTGCCCTTCAGGACTGTCTCCCAAGGGACTCTCTC
>NW_010973428.1:3061974-3062199 GCF_000737465.1 Haliaeetus leucocephalus
CGTGTTGTATTTCCAGGAGACATCTGGAAGGTTGAAGTCCCCCAGGGGAACAAGGGCACATGATTGTGATACTACTGCCAGCCACTTGTAGAATGTTTCATCTGTCCCTTCAACCTGGTTAGGTGGTCTGTAACAGACTCCTAGCATATCTGCCTTGTTGGCCTTCCCTCTCATCCTTACCCATAAGCACTTAACCTTGTCCTCACAATTGCGCAGCTCTGTACA
>NW_010973428.1:3062313-3144660 GCF_000737465.1 Haliaeetus leucocephalus
CCATGTTTCTGTGACTGTGACTAAGTCATATCTATCCTGCTGCACAATGGCTTCCAGCTCCTCTTGTTTATTGCCCATGCTGCAAAAGATGCAGGTGTAGACTCAGGCAAAGCTTGATAATCATCTATGTGAGTATTAAATTTACAGTGTTTATGCTGAAGCCAGCAAAATTAGGTACCCACTATGAAAACAATAAGTGACACATGAAACCATCCTATAACCTAACGAAAAGCTATATATTTGTGGTAAATCTGTGGTCTAATTTTTTTTATGTTATAAGCCAACTGGAAAATGGTGATGAAAGAGCAGTACTTTCTCTGCTGTTGCAGCTATTTACAGTGTGTGTTTAATTAATCTCTTCCCTCCATTTCCCCTGCCTTTCATTGCAGAACTGTCTTATTTCCTCATTTAACAAGATCCAGCCCTCAAGCACCTAACTGGCCTCTGGAAAAGGATTAACCCATTTGAAGTCAGCACTAGGGGCTTCAAGCAGGTGTCCAGAAGCAGGTGTTAACCACTCTCAGTAATCACTTTCAGCTCTCATTTGTCCTTCAATGTCTATTTGAAATTTAACCTTAAAAGAGTCAAGTGGCACATACCCCATGTCATCTTCAAAGCATGTCAAACTCAAAGCAAGAAAGGTTACAACACAGTAACTCCTCCAACTTTCTTGTCACTGAAAGCCCTTGCAGATGCTTCTGAGATGCAAGAGATTAGGAGAGGTGGAGGTTTTACCTGAGGGTCTTGACAGAGGCTATGACAACACGGGTCCATTTCAGGACCACAGCTGAGGAGGCTGTGCTTGGCCAGAATTTGTGAACAGGGCAGCCAGCACCACCTGGCCACAGTAAAATCTAGAGGAAAAACACTAATGAAAGCCATAATCAACCCATATTTCCATTTGGTCTCTAGTGGGAATATATCTCAAGTTACTCTATTTTAACAATAATACTGTTACTTGACAGTTACTTCACAATAGACTGTGGTCTTAGACACATTTTCTTTGGCAAATATATTCTCACAGTAAAAATTACAAGGGAAAAAAGAAATTACAGCTCTGAGCAAAGTGATTACAGCAAAGATAGATAGGAATTAGACCATACAAAGAATGTAGTTTTAAGCTTTTATGATCACAGGCTAGATGCTGCAAAATGCCTATGACAGATTATTTTAACCACATCCTTGCTGCACACAAAGAACAGTGCTGTCTCATCATCCCGGCCACAGTGGGGTTCTAATATTTTCCCACACTAAGATGGCACATTTTTGAGGACACCTTGGTAACTGCAAAATGGTGTCTTGGTTTTGGATTTGTTCATTTGATACTTTTTTTAAAGCATTTTTATTGAATAAAATGACAAAATTCTCCCTGGGGCCACAAAGCTAGAATTTTACTGGCTTTCTACCATCCTGCTCTGAAGTTTTGCAGCTTATTTAGCTTCTCCTACCTTAAAATGCATGAAGTCTGTTTAAAAATCTATCTTTTACATAGGAAAATGAGGCAGTCTTCATAAGCCTAAAAACACTTGACCAGGCTTTCTAACTTAAGGGATCCTAATTTGTCACCTTAAAAAACCCCACAGGAACACTGACTATTATGCTAAAAGGGTTTCTCAAAATTCTTTAAGTTTCTTTACAACTGTGTTATTATAAACACTGCATTGTACTGTGTTAGGATATTTTTAAATTTTCATCAGATGTGACCGTCTCTCTCTGGGTCACTATGGGCAACTTTTACTGTGTATGAACAGACTCTGTAAGCAGGACGTGTACATCTGAAGAGTACGAAGTGATTGTTTATCGGTTAGCAAACGTAAAAGACAGGATTTAATGAGCTCCTAGGCTAGGTGCTTGGTGGGTTTTGGTTGAATTTTCATATAAGTGGAGAGGTTGCACTTTCAAATTGGTCTGACTGGTTGTGACAGAGAGCTCTTATTCCATTTCAGAGAGAAATACTACAGGCACTTGTAGCGTTATGGGAAGGGTGAATTTCCAAAATATTGGCTGAAGAACAAATGTTATCAATACCAGTAATGACAAGATATTCATGGATATATTAGCCAACATATTTCTTCATCATAGTTACAGACAGTTAATAAGATGTTATGCTGTGGGATTTCAGTGAGTGAGAAGGGCATTAAAAGAGAGATGGTTAATGGAACAGAATAATAGAAAGTAACTGCAGAATGATCACAAATTGATTCAGCTTATATTTAAAATCAAAGAATAAATAGGACTAGGTCTTTAGCTAAGGATTTGGATTTCAGAAAAGCAAATTTAGACAAGCTAAGGAAGCTGATTAGTAAAATCAGTTGGACTGAAATGATAGAGCAGCTTGACTGTGGAAGGAGAAAGGAATTTTCTACTGTCTGAGGAGGTAAAAGTAACAGAAATCTTTACCCTGAGGCAGAAGAAAAACTTATAGAAATGGATTCCACACTTATGTAAATAAATATCCACCTTTAAAAGGATGTTACAAAAGGTATTATACCTTTAAAAATGATAGAAGCAAAGGATATAAGCAAAAAACTTACAAGAGCTAGAAAGGCAAAAGGACAGACCAGTAAGTAAAGCTAGATTTCACAGGTTAAGACGTACAAGTGTAAAAAGCAGGAACTGCCAAAAACCAGTCTGAGCTAGATCCTGCAAGGCATACAAAAGCAAACAAGAAAATGCCCTTTGGAAATATACAGCAGAAGGAAACAAGGAAAAAAGTTTGCATGATCATAAAACTAAAGGAACAATTTACCTAGATTTTCAATAAAGATGGATACACTGATGGCAAAGGCAATATATAGAATGGGAATGAGGATATGGAAATTAAAGCTAGTGCTCTGGAGAAAAGAGCAAAACTTGAGGAGGCTTGCAAATGAGTATGGGAAGGGAGGAAGTGGGAGTAGTCTCCATGCCAGAAATAAGGTCCTGTACATGATGTAGGTGTATCTGTGAGCTATTTTTAGGAAAACCCCCAAAATCAAATGTGGTACTTTCTAAATGGAAACTACTTACAAGGAGAAGGGAAGGGGGACACAAGATCAGAAAACTTCTCCCAAAAAGATCCAAACAAATATCATTATTTAACTTCAGTAGTATGGCTTTACAACAGCTTTGGAAGGAAAGGAGAACAAAAGATGTGGAAAGAAATACAAAGTGGCTTGCTAATACCCTAATCTCAACAGGAACTACCTATTAACTACGAGTGTCTCCCACTGGTTTTCTTGCCGCTCCTGGCTCTGCTCAATTCCAACTAGTTCTGTGAAAAGTCCAGAAACAAGGACAGCACAGGAAGCAAAAGCATGTAAACATGTCAAGTATGCATTGTTGTATTTATACAGTAAAAGCATACTCTACAATCACTTAGCCTTTCTTATTCTACTTCATTCATCATTTCCTAGTCTCCTACAGACTGTCTCATTATCTGACTAGCTGGACGGAATTTTTTAACTTCTTCTGGTTTCAGTTCATTTTTCTTGAAAACAGATGACAAAATTCCTGACTGCTGTATTTTAGGGGAGGGCTCATCAGGATATTGCCCAGTGGTATTTAAACTTTCCTAACCAGGAAACATCTTTCCTAAAGAATCCTAGGGGTATGTTTTCCTGTCTCTGTCTCTCTTAAATGTGTCTTGCCACTTGTCATTGACAAGTACATTCAAATCTACCTCAGTCACTTCTCCCTGATCAGCTTATAGTCGAAGTTTGTATCAGAGAGTTTCTTGTCCTAAAGGGGTCTTTTAATGTCCTAAAGTCAAATATTTTTCAACCACATCTACCACCCTTCTCCCATCCTTTCCTGCTGATATTCTGATACTCTTCTGTATGACGATGCTTCCCAATTCTGTCAGCGCTGCACTCGTCCTGTTTGTGTAAAGGTCATTAATGGAAACAAACAGGGTCGTATCTTCTAGGAACTTCCTGCTACTTCATCTTTAAAACTAGCTGTTATTTCCCCTGCAGCCAGTTCCTGGCTGTCCTCTAGCTTCCTACGGTAATTTCCATATCTCCGATCTGACTGCAGTACTGAAATCTAAAATAAATGGCAATCAAAAGTGGTATGGAGCACCTAAACTCTTACTGAAACTGTCAGACAATTTCCAGCCTTTATCAGGTTTTAGCTCCATATCTGTTTCCAGCCCATATGAAACATCTATCATGCTAACTAATAAATGCTTTTGTAGCCAGAGGGCAACTGAGGAAAATGTTTAAAATATAGATAGCTGGCTGTTTTGTAAAGGAAGAAACAATCTTCTACCCCAAGAGCAGTACACAATGGTAAAGGTTGCAGAGATATAGCAGAGCATATACAGGCCAATACTTAAAGAACAGGAAAAAAATTTCAGGGCTTTTCTCTAAAGTATTTTTCTCTTGCTTTTTACGACACAGTTTCCTGAAAGTATTACTGCTTTCAGAAAAGAAAACAAAAGTGCCTGGTGAAGAGTTACTTTTCTGTCACACATGAAAAGAGTATCTCTGGCAATATGCCTGGACAGAGGCCTGAGCATCCTGGTCTGACCTCAGCTGACCCTGCTTTGAGCATGTGGGTTGGACTAGACCCCTCCTGATGCCTCTTCCAATCTGAATTATCTGATGGTCCTGTGAGGCTAAGATGCCTCTATGTTGCCCTGTAGCACAAGCAGAGAGGCTAAGCTTACACAGCAGTGGTGTGCTGGCTGCCCAAGTGCACAAGGTGAGCCCTCTCTCAGGCAGTCCTGTCTAATTTCTGTCCCACCTCTCCAGGGAAGGATGCCTACCAGGTTTTTAAGGGGCTCTATCACAGCCCTGTGAGATGCAACTGTAGTGCTCTGCAGAGGCTTTACGTTACACAAAGTGAGCAGCAAAAACCGTGACATCAAGCAAAGCTGACCTCTGTCAGACACCTACTCTCTGAGTACAGCACAGTATCCAAGGAAAAGCAACCTTCAGGCTATTCTGACTACTATGCAGTCCCCTGGCAGGACAAAAAATAAAGATATGTAAAAGTAACTTGTGCTCTTTCTTCTCACTGCAGACTTGCTCCCACCCTGAGCACAGAAAGGGGGGATGAGGAATGGTACACTGCCTATCTCCTTCCTGAAAATGTCCTGCTGTCCCTGCTTTAGAAAGCAAGAAAAGCAAATAAAGAAATCAAATAAACTCCAGACCACAACCCTACTGACCCCCAGGGATAATGTGCTACAACAGAATAAACCTGAAAGGATTGTTGCCAAAGTGTGGTTCCCTGCCTGCTGCTTCTCCAGGTCTGCTGTGAGTGACCTGATGAGACAGTGAAAAGAGAAAACGCCACTTGGGTCCTTGAAGCTCCCCACCATTGAGTAGCCCTATGCCTGAAGCATCCCCTAACAATCCACTGGTGTACACTGTCTAGACAGATGCTGAAAGAAAGCTGAAGAAATACTACAATACACCCAAAAGGTTAAAAAAACTCCATATTCTGAAAGAGCCAGAAAATTCTGCCTCCTGCCTTAGAAAAAACTTCAATGCATGTATTCAACAAGAGCTTTCTTGGCTGCATTTGCAAGAGTTGGTTGGTCTCCAAGACTGATAAAGTCCCAAGGCTGTGTCCAAAGAGTCAGGAAAGAAACAAAGACCAACACCTTTCTGATAAAGAAAAAGAAGGCCCTGACTGAGTGTGTGTTATGGGATCTGACCCCTGCCACAGCAAGTGTTTGTTTCTCTCTTGAGGGTAGGCTGGAGCATGGACAAGACTTGTTCACCTGCAGCATGACAAAGAAAAGGGTAACATGCTTCTTAACCGAGCAGGAAAAAAAATATAAAGCTAACTATTTTTCCAATGAGATGTGGCTTCCACAGAGTTGAAAATTTCCTTAAGAAAATTCTGATTTTTATTTACTATTTTTATTTCCAAATAAATATAATAACTACTGTTCTTCTTCTATCAAAAGGCCTAAATTAAACAACTTGTCTGCATGGCTTCAGCATTAATTTCTGTGTCTTTTTCAGCTGTTCAGTACTTGATGACCCCGTGGTCTCTGGACATACTGCCTAAGCTATATATCTGATGGCACACTCTGATAGCACAGCCAGAAGCACTCATTGCTCCAAAATTGTACAGTTCATTCCAGGAACACCTTTGTGACAAACATTTCTATTTCACCTTTTAATATGCTCAAAGGCAAAAGCCAAAACCCAGAATACTGGAAAATCCCTCCAGGTAAAAATTTTGTTTTCCTATCATCTCTAACTTTAGTTGGATAAACAAAGAATGAAAATGAAAACATCTCTGCAAAGGCCTCTCACTTTGGCACAAAGGCAGGATTGAAGGCAGGTTGACTCTGAGCTTATTTTATTCTTCCATGTGAAATACCATGGAACCACCCAAGACCCTCCAGGTTCCTTTACCCAGTGGGGCTTCTAGCTGACCTAGTCAAGCCAACACCTGCAGCCTTTGGGACAGCAGGGTCAGCCATGACCTGTGGCAGCTGTTGGGAAGTCTGAAAGCGTACAAGCTGCTTAACAAAGACATATCAGGTACAAAAATGAATTAGCTTGGGACTGTGCCAGCAGGCCAGAGCTCACCCTTACCCCCTTTGATTAAACTATCAAAACATTCTTTGAGCATTAGTGTCCTGATACCATGGTGTTTCTCTATGGCTCAGTGGTACTGGGATGAAAGGATTTAGCTGTCTGCAAAACAAACACACAAACAAAATCACAAAGCAATAGCAGATGAGACCAAAGGCACAAACCCCTCTTTTCCAATTGATAGCTCTACAGTGCTCACAAATGTGTGGCAGGAACCAGGCTATAAAACAGATGCCTTTGTTAGCGATGACACCTTGGGAGTGAGAATCATTCCCTTCTTGCCAGCAATAGGGTAAATCTGCCCCACTGATTTCCACAGAGGGTTGTTCCTATTTATCCCACTATTCATCAGAAGACAGGATCTTGCTGTGCCCTTGACATCCTCTGCCCCCTGTCCTCCTCACTAAGTGTATCATGGCTATTCTCACAGACAGAAGTTTTTTCCTGATGAACAACAAAAAGAAATTGAGTTACAAGTACCTTTCTGACCCTTCACACATGCACACCCTCTCCCCAGCCAAGGAAGTGCCCTGATCTTGGGGATGGCATTGGAGGGCATAGCGGTGCCATGGGCAGTCTCGCTATAGCACAGAGCCACAGGGCTCGGGAAAGTGGCGGAAACCGTAGGTCAATCTGGATTAGCTGAAGCAGAGCCGGGCCAGAACACAAAGGCTAAAACTAAGCTTGTAGGAAATGTCATTGGATTTTTAATTATTAAAGGTAGGCAGCATCTTGATCCCTTGTTGTTGTGAAAGACAGATTATACATATGCATGCGGAGATCGCAGTTATACCTCTGTGTAAATCCAGCTGCACTCACAATAAATCTTAAAATATTGACAGCTACTCACATTCATTCCCTTCCTAGAGCCCCTGATTGTGTCAAGTTATCAGATTTAGAAATGACATTAGGCAATTATATTCCAAATTCAATCCTTATTTCTTTTTAAAATTTACAAGCTTACCTTAACATAAAAATACTCCCTTTAAAGTTTCTTTTTCAGAATTAGAAACATAAAAAATTATTTTATAGCTGCAGGAAGGCGTGCTTTCTGAGATGACAGTAGTTTATGTAAAGAGATTATTCAAATGCAGTGGTAGTCTCTTTCAAATAACTGGAAGGTTACATTCAGGAAATAAGATCCTAAGATTACTTAACCTTTCCAGAGTAAAGAGATCTCACCACCTTCCTGAACCCCTCTCTTCCCCCTCAGCCTTTTCAACAGTGGGCAGCTGAAGGGTGGAGGAAGGTGTGAGTGAAGACAGCAGGCAGCAAGAGAAGGAGCAGTCTTTCATTTTTACACTGAACCACATCCCCCAAAACATGGCATAGTGCAGAATCATGTGGGTCAGTAAAGGTACATAACATACAGGTGGGAGGAAAGTGAAATATAGTTAGCCATGACCTGTAGTCTGCAATCAGTTGCTCTTTCCAAGTGATTTCTATTGCTGTGAAATGAGGGCAGGAGGCACCGTGCCTGTATGGGTATGCGTTAGCCTCATCTCCTCAGGGTACAGATGACCACACAGACCACAGGGGAACGTGGTGCGCTGGTGGAGAAGTTCACATTCTCCAAGCTGGTCCCTGAGATTTGCATTGCCTCACAAGACCCTATTTGTACTTAGCTGTTCTCTGAAATTTTCTCTAGGAAAGCAAATGTTACCATTGCCAAATGAGGTACATTGAGGTAAGCAGACTGTCATGGTCCTTCCAAGCAAAAAGAAGTAATTCACCTGTGGGAAGCTTTTGCCCCATCCCAACTGTTGGCTGAAACATTTCACATAAGCACAGCCATTTGCTGTTTCAGGCCTTGGTTTTGTTATCCGAGCTGGGAAATGGCAGAGAGGGAAATGTCTGTAGCATTTTCTAGCGTGAAGGGACTCAGCAACAGTGGGAACATGTAGTTGAAAGAATGTCTCATTTTCTGGTTTGTTGGTTTGGTTTTTTAATTGCTTGCAATCAATTCTTTAAAAAAAAATAAAAAATTACTGCCTAGTGCACTTGCTGCCTCTGATGAGAACTGGAGGATTCAAATAAATTTTCTGGACATTAAGTTTCTTCCTTTAGTGTTTTATCATATATCATATACAATAGTGCAATGCTTCCTTCTCCCCCTTCTTCTGTGGGAGTCACCCAGCCCAAAACATGGCACTGAATCTAGGGAATAAGACACCATGAATGAGCTCTGTAACCAGGAAAAAGGAAAGCTCAGCTCTCCAGGTGGAGAATTCAGAAGTTTCACAGTATCTCCTTGGAAACTCTCTGCTTTCCCATTCAAACCTTCCAACTTTGAAACCTTCAAAACTGAACTGGGATTTCAGTGTAGAGCAGAGAGTGCATATTGGCCTTGAGAGGAAAGCAAACTGAGTACAATTGTTGATATCTGCTACTTGGGGTCTACAGTATGGTGTTTCTATCAGTTGGGTCAAAGAGCTGGAACTAACAGCTAGAACTAACAGCTAGATCTAAAAAGTTTTTGACCGTTTGCTGTGTCTGTTCATTACTGCCTCCTTAGGCTGGTATCACACTGCTGCTATACTGCCAGTTGGAATGATGGAGACCTGTTCGCCCCAGTCCAAACTCAAGCAGTAGCAGAATGGTTAGGTGAGTTACAAGTTTCACTTGTGGCCACACTTGAGACATAATATGGGGATACAAGAGTGGAAACAATTAGAAATTGCCCTCCATTTTACTCTGTGAATATCAAGACTGGGTGGAACATTAAGGTAGGGTTGTTATAGCAACAGGATAGTTATCTCAAAACCACCCTAAAGTCTGATTTCTGCAGAGATTGCTTCAAGAAGGCAAGTCTGATGCAATGGGAAAAAGAAATCAAACAATCTTTTGGACATATCAGCCTTCTTGAAGAACTGTTTATGCTCTTGAAAGCTGGTCTGCTTTATCCAATTATTTCAGTTGCCCTCAGAAGAACTTTATATCAAACTCTTCTTACTTATGTCTTTAGTCCATCCTGGCTACAATATTCCTGTGGCAGACAAGACTGCCACGCTGAGATACACAATTGCTTTCACAGGTGCTGTGTAGTGGGAGAACACAGTTAGCTATCAAAAAGAGCAGTTGGACCGAACTTAGAAAAAATACATACAGAGTCCAGCTCAGTAGAAATATAATAACATTGTATCACTAGTTTCCATGATTAAAGTGATTCCAGAAAAAAAAATAATATCCAAACAACCTGAAAATGACCAGCAAATGTATTTTTCCCCTCAGTTATTGTGTTTATGAAGTGGTGCTGAAAAATCCTGCAGCAGGAGGTTTAGGTGGGGAGAAGCTATGTGCACTCGAGTGAGGTATGAAAAAGAAAGTAAGATAGACAAAGCAGGGAAGGAAAAGAAGAAAGATATCAAGAACCAAGGATAAGATCATGAAACACAAAAAAAACTTATAAAAATTGTAATGTCCAGCTGGTAAAGTGTGAGGAAGTCATGTCACTGTTGGACATAGGCACAAAGTCAAGAGCGTGTAACGCAAGGAATGCCTCTCCCACACTTAGGGCTGCCCCGCTGCAGGGCTGAGTGATACTGCTGCTTCGGTGATATCCAGCCAACCTGTAAATATAAAAGCTGAATTTTATACATTTGTGATCTGCACAATACCTGTGTATCCCTGTTCCCCACATAGAAACTCCAAGTTCTTCAAGACCATGTCTAAGTTCATAGCCCTTACAGGACCTGTTTTAATTCATTTTTCCATAGAGCTCCGAAGGAAATAACTCAATTACTTTTCTTACATATTTGCCAGCAATTTGTTCACGCAGGAGGGTGTGCAGGGCAGGCACCTCTTCAGAGGAGGGACATTCCAGTGGCCGAGCGGAGAGACTTGAAGTACCCTTAACCCAGCAACCGGGCACTGTTCTGTGACCATCTCCGCAGGCCGAGGGCACTCATCCTACCTGACCCTCACGGCAAAATGGCGGGCGCTTGCCTCCTGACCTTCAAGGCAAAATGGCGGGCGCTCGCCTGAGGGCAAAGGCTGCAGATCCACTGGGGGGTCTGCACCACCTACCCCAGCGGAGGCCGATGCCTCGGCCCAGACGGAGCTGCAGGAGGCAGAGGCTGCAGGGCAGGCCTCAGACGGCAGGAAGGGCCCGGACCTTTCTCCTGGGGCAGGGACGGGCAGCAGAGCTGCCGGCAAAAGCTGTGCCCAGGCCGAGGAGCCCCTGCAGCAGGCGGCTGGGCTGCAGGAGGCGGTGAGAAGGCTGCATGGCATCGGGGAGGCTGAGAAGCAGTTAGATAGCTGGTTCCAAGCACAGTCTGTAATGGACCCACAGCCCACGGCCAAACAGCCAAAACCTCCCACATCAGCACACATGGAAGGGCGGGTGGCCAATAATGTAGAAGAATGGAAGCTTGCAACAGCAAGGACCAGCAGGAGGAAGAGACTTCCCCCAAAGCCTGAGGTGCCCTTGCAGAACCACTTCACGGCCCTGCAGACTGAAGAGGAAAGAGCCGCCACGTCAGGACTGACGCCGGAGCTGAGTAACGCAGCCCTATCTGCTCCCTGCATAACAACCAGCGCAACTGAGAAAAGGCGACGGGTGATAGTAATAGGTGACCCCACGGCAGGGGGCTTAGACGTACGTGATCTTTAAGGTCCCTTCTAACCCAAACCATTCTAGGATTCTACGATTCCTACATTTTAGATGTTTGTTGGCCCCAGTGCCAACAAAGGATTCTTCTACTTTGTCGAGCAGGTACACCAGTGAACCCCAAGAGACCAGTTAAACCGAAAACCTGACCAGAGTCCAGAAATGACCAGTGGGGGGGAAGAAAATCCAAGTAGCCACCAACAGCAGAACCTGGCGAGGAGGAAATTCCCCAGCTGGGCACAAACAACGAGATTCAGCTTTTGCACAGCAGACCTGTATGATGCACACGCGCACTCACAAAGATAAATGGAGCCTCTGAGTGTCCACAGGCAGCATTATCCACATTTCTGCCAAGCACAGCTGCCTCTAGATTTGGGCCCATGCCAGGGGAGAAATGCACCCTCCCAGCTCCCTGCAGCTCTTATCTCGGTTGCTCACCCCGTATTCCAGATGCCTACCCCAGGAGAAGAGGATGTGTGGCCGTACGGGGGTTGCAAAGGAGGGCCTGTGCTGGCTGCGCTGTGAGCTGGGGTGGGAGTGAGGGGCTGGGGAAGGAGAGTAGTGAGAGTCCCAGCTGTGCTGGCTGCTGGGATGAGGTCTTCTCTGGAAAGGATTTCAAATGCCCTGGTCACGGGAGCGGCACTATGAATTTTGGCAGAGGCATTCGGTAAGGGCTATGGGAAGTGGTGACTTTGATTAGGAAGTAATTTAGCTTAGAGGATAAAACTGTGGATGCAAGAAACTCTCAAAATATCTCTGGATGTGGAAAAAAGTGCAGGAGATGCTTTGTGAGGAACAAGAGCCTGAGGTGATCATTGTGGAGCTGGGGTTAACCCAGGAAGGCTATGTGACACTAGTGCCAAACTGGTATGGGACACCACGAGCAGGATTAAACAGAGACTTCGAGTTTTCAGAGGTCTTCGCCAGGTCAGCTCTCCTTACTCTACATTAGCAGAGCAGATGTCTGAGGCTGCACACCAGTCAGACTGGGGATTTTTCAGACTCTTCCATGAACAAAGGGATAATGGGCCTATTTTCTCTCAGTGCTTGTTCTGTTGGTTGAAAACTACAGCATTTAAGGCAATGGCATGAAGTCTTATTTAGCAGCAGAATGGAAAAGGTACAAAGTTTTCTCCATCGTGTCCTGAAAAGCTACCTTTAGTTTAAACAGAGGGGACAGTGCTTCAAGGGATGAAGGCTCAGTAAATCATTTGTGTGCTCTTCCCTGCCCTGCCAATGGTTTTCTGTGTGACACCTTTTAACTGGTCCAAAATTTTCCCCCACCTGCTGACCTAGGATACATTCGAGCAGATTGATCTCACCACTCCTGGTTTTGGGGTGTGTTATCCTTAAATTAAAGGATGTCTCAGTTTGCACATCAGCTATCATTTTGCAGATGGCTGTGGATTAACTGCTAAACAAGATGGATGAAATGGTAGAAAGCATTAAGTTACATCCATCTTGGAGAGAATCATAATGGAAGGCACTAAAATAGAGTGTATCAGGCACACCAGCATCATTTTCCTTCTACAGCACCACAGTTTGCCAACATCCCTGCATGAGCAAGTGCTGTGTGTTTAGAGCACATACATAGAAATACTAGTTTCTGTATCCCTGTTTTAAAGAAACTCTTACCCTTCTGCAGTCAGCAGCTTCCTGTCCTGATGTTTACAGCAAGAACATGCTCTTTCCAAGCTTTTTGAAATGGCTTTATGGCATAATGAAGAACAGGCAAGTATAATCCTGTCGGTACAGGTGTAAACCAGAGTGGAACAGCAGCAAATGGACCCATTATCACCCTTCAGCCTTTTGCTTCCTTTTACTTAAGTGGTACTTTGTACCTTTTAAGTATGAAAATGAAGGATTGCAGATATTCTGTTTCAATTTTATTTAGTATTAAGTATGTATTTAAGGCAAGCCCTTGGGCTGTTAAAACATCTTCAGACAGAGATCCTTTAATAACTGAGGACAGATTTGAACAAGCCACTAAATGACTGAACTAAAAATTGAGTGATTAAAAGGAAAAAGACATAGACTTATTTCTAATTATAGTAAAATCATAGTGCTTCTCATGGCTGTCTTTAAGCCTGAAAAGGCAAGCTTTTTCCTCCCAATCATCTTGTTTGTACCACCAAAATATGATCCCCTACTTTATATTTATGCACTGTTTATGCATGGGCTTCTTCAGCAGCCTTATCGGTATTCACTGTTGTCTTTCATTCCACACTGAGCTTGTGCAACTCAGGACATGAAGCATTTCTGTGGTGTAACAGGACTTATTAATAAGTGATGGACTCTATAAAAAGCTTGCTTAACTATACTCTCCAAAATATTTATTACATGTTTAATTTGGCATTATTTTTAACAGACTTTGAGGTGATTTTGTATTAATATCAGGGTGTTTTAGAATTATGAGACTAGCATATTTAAAAGTTTAATAGTTGTGTCAGTTTATCTAGTACCTACATTTGCAATCTAAGCATTTCTTCTGGGGAAATAAGAGGATTACAAATATTTTTTAGTATGAATTTCCTTTACCATTTTTCTTTTACTTCTAGACCTTCCTGTTGCTATCATCACCTTCCAAATATAAATAGATGCAGCAGTTGACATTACTGACTATATATTATACCTGGAAATAAGCAATTAACCAAAGTGGGTTTTCTTAATTAGAGATGTAAAAAGATGTGTTTTAAAGTGTGATGTTAGTCATCTATGTGACCTTAGAAAAGCAAGATAGCAGTCTAATTCTGCATTCCTGTGAA
Source organism: Haliaeetus leucocephalus (assembly GCF_000737465.1). Lineage (NCBI taxonomy): Eukaryota > Metazoa > Chordata > Aves > Accipitriformes > Accipitridae > Haliaeetus > Haliaeetus leucocephalus. The sequence continues at coordinate 3,076,230 of NW_010973428.1, forward strand.
GTCTCTCAGCAAAATGAATTTCATGGAGTGCCAAGATCAAAGCTTATCTGAAAGCATCTAAGATTACAAAGATGCCAAGTTCATCCACATCTCGCCTAAAGCAGTTTCCACCAAAAAAGCTGGTCTAGCATCCCCCCTCCCCCCGTTTTTGAGAGTGGAAGTGTAGTCAGATGGTTTGTTCCTGGAGTGAAAAATATTTTTATAGTTTTAAACAATATCAGTAGATATGACTATCTTGCTGACAGCTATGTGGGCAGTTTAACAACCCTGGTAATGATGCAGTACTGCATGCTGGAGACTGGTGTTGACTTTGGATGGCTAATCTTGGTCTGCAAAGGGAAATGCAAGCTAATCCAGCAGAAGGATGCTGAACTCAGAGGGAGGGTACCAAGGCTTCAGTCTGGGGTTTGAATACATGCCAAGGTAGTTAAGGGAGGTGAGTGGCCTGGAAATACCCAGGGATGCAGACTTAGGCCCTGAACAGTTTCATTATAAGCTACTAAACACTATAAAGCTCTACAGCAACCCTGCTTCATGTTCTCTTCAGGTAGTTACCCCTTTATACAATAACCTTTATTCTCCTTCTCCTGCCCCTCTTCTCATTTTCTCATGCCAATCACCTTCTTCTTTCCTGGAAGAAGTAGATTCTTTTCTCTGATTTGAATGTTGAACTGTTTACCAACCTACAGATATTTTTTAAAAAGGAGAATCACTATATTTGAACTGAGTGTAAATTCCCAGGCTTTGATTACATACAGCACTCTGAATTTTATATAAGCAGTAAAAATGAAATAGTATGTCTTTTAGGAGTTGCAAGTGTGGAAAGAAAAGGTTAGGATGCCCACCTGATCAGAGCTCTTAAAAACCCCAAGTTTCTTATTGGGCTACCCAACTGGAGAGCAACAACAACAAAGCATTTCCACCTAACATTGAGATATCCGAGAGACTGGCATCTTACTGAAAAGTTAGAAGAAGTTTTCCCCTTCCTGCACTGGAGAACATCAGAATAGATGGATATTCAATATAGAAGTTCATCTTGATCACTGTGATCATTAACCATAGTTGTTCATGAAAAATCTGTGTCCTGAAGCATGAGACATATATTTCCTATTAAATTTTAACTCAGTCATGCAAGTCTGGGGGGGAGCAAAACACCTTTCGTTGATGAAGGACATTGTGGCATACAGTTCTGCCATTACCTTGGCAGTGCCTTTTCACACTTCTTGTCAGAAGAAGAAGATCTGACATGGGAATTGAATACTTTTGGTAAGTTGTTTAAAACTTTGGCTATAAACTAAGGGATATGGAAACCGAAACTTCTGCTTTAGTATTTCTAATGTAGCTATACAAAGCTTGAAGTGGCTTTTGAGTTTAGGTTGGACTAAAAAGTAGCCATTGACCCTCCCTCCCTCCAAACACAATATAAGATGCAGAGTCCACTTAGTGCACTATCCCAGTGAAAGGTAGAAAATGCTTAGGGAAAATTTGTAAGAAATAGGGCACATAAGGCACGGACCTTCCCCTTGCAGCTCTTCCAAGCCTCTATTGCAGAGCTTGTATCCAGTCCTTCATTTAGGATATAGCCGGTCAAGTAAGACACCGAAGTTTTGCTGCTCTCAAGGTGTCACATCCAAACAGTAGCACAACCCACCTTTGGAAGGCTCTTCTCTGCAACTCAGTGCTGTTCATCATTCCCTTACTGTCTTCCCAGCTCACTGTACACAAACTGCAAATAAATAATGAGATGAAAAGATGAGCTCTGGGACCAAGAAATGCCTTATTTTTCCAGACCTTGTGGATTTAGTCCAACAGCAAGGTCTGAGGCTGCATCATCATTGTGTTTTCTTGAAACAGTAGCACACAGTTCTTCACTCCCTGCTTGATTTATTGCCTGCAAATTTGAGCCTGTGTGCAGGTCTTGTCATCTGATACATTTGTTTTAGTAGTCAGTATAATATGAATTGACTACTAGAAAATGCATATTTGTTTCACAGCCAAGCCGCAATACAAAATATATTTCCAACTCCTTTATTTATTATTTTTGCCTGTTTATTAATATATGAAGTCCAATACTATTACTTTTACTGAAGCCAGTAGGATCGCCTGGGCTTAGGAGCGCTTTAATTTACATGAGATTATCAAACTGCAGCCTTTGTGACCAGCTGAAATTTAGGAGGGAGATTCTTGCAGCAGCCAGAGAGTGAAGAGGTGAAAGATGACAGGAGAGGGTGATGCTGCTGTGTGGCACAGCAGCAGGAGGGGCAGAAAGCAGGGGATGCTAAAGACTCTTGAAAACTAGTCCCCATTTGCCTCCCTAGGGCCCCTCATCACTCAGACCTTACATGACTACTAGCTATTCTGGTCACTTTAACTACCTTTTGCTTCGGTATCCCATTCACAAATCGAGAGGGACAACAGCAGTCAATTTTACCCAGTTGTTATGACAATAAATATATGATGCATTCAAATACTAAGGTGAGCAACCCAAGAAGCCCATGAGGAAAATGATATTTCCACATTTAGTCCAGCACTTACGCAGGGTGCAGGAAACAACAGAAGGAACATACCGACTAAGAGATTGCCTTTGGAAAACTGAGCCAGAGATTACAAAAGTAAATCAGTCATCACAACTACAGACAAGGAGGCAGCTTTACACACATGTACTGCCTCACAGTGCCTTAATTACTGTGACATTGTTCTTTAATTTCATGTCATGTTTTGGGCAAAATATGCATCTCTACTTCCATGGCTTCACAGAGATTCAGGAGTGTATTGTGTATGTCTCAGGAACACTGACCTTCAAAGGAACCATCACACCACAGTTTTCAGAAAAGGTCTTGAAGTATCACCTTAGGGCTGTTGAGAGCTTGGGAACAAACTGTTGCCCTTTGCAGACCCTGGTGCCCAGGGCGGCAGCACAGTCCAGCTGATCAGCAGGGCCAAGAGCACATTTAAGTCACACAGAAATTAGAGATATGATGAGGGCAATAGGAACCTTCTAATGGCGTGATTGGTTTAGCATGGGGAACTGATGCTGCTGATGCTCAGTGGTGCTTGCTTGGACTAGCAATGAGTTCTTGATGTAGTGGTGAACTAGCAAATGGTGAGAGACAAACTAGCTGCCAGTTTGTGGAAAGTAGAGCCATCATAGTTGCTGAGTGTATTAATGCCAAAGAGATTTTTGTTTCAAAAACTTGGACATGCACAAAAGCAGGAGGAAAAAAAAACCCACTAAATCACCTGCTGCTCAGTTCCTCTGAAGTTAAAAGCCAGTAGCAAACTAAAGATTTTTAAATCTATTGTACCGATGTCTCATTATCAAGTGTCTCTGAGCTATTGATATGATTAACACTTTTAACTTCAAATGTCAAACTGCTTTTCTATTGGTTTCTGGGTGATGTAAATACCTGCCAGAGAGCGAATGCCAGGTAACATATTAGCCAAGGTGCTGCTACAGCTCTGAAATCCCAAGGCTGAGATTTAGAAAAGAAAGAGAATGAGCACACATGAAAGTAAGAACACATATAAAAAAGTGAAGTCTGTAGCTTTCATTTTTAAAGCACACAAGTCTTGTTTCTAGCCACAGCTTTTTTGCATTCTTTCCTGGCTCACCCAGGGGTAGCCTTGACACATGCAAATCACTCTTAATTGTAGGAGGTGCCTTGCACAAGACAGAAATTTGAAGAGTTCTGAATCTTTAAAAACTATTTGTGCAGACTTTGTTCTTGCTGAGGAAAAGTATCTGTCTCGGCAATCAGGAAGGATCTGTTGCAAAACATGTTTAAAAACATTGTTTTGTTTGTTTTTTTTTTTTTAATGCCAGATATCTTTGACAAAAGTCAGTAAGAGTAGGAGACTCCTGTTTGAGCTTAGTCTTCTCAGATTTCTTTGTTTTAAGAGAGTAGAGGAACCATTTTATCTCCAGGAGCTCTGGGCCCTGGCAGATATGGTCTAGTAAGTGTAGTTTAGTAACTTAGCGGTGCAGGCCAAGTTATTGTGCTGGTTTGAAAAAATGTATAGAGAAAAAACTAATAGTACTTACAAGGTATTTTTACGAAGGGAATTATTGCATAAAGCAAGGAATTACATCACCCATTAGCAATATGTAAAAAATTAAATGTAAATATATCTAAAATAGGGTTCTGTATATATACACATATATATATTTAACAAGGAAAGAGTTATATATTTGGCAAGGAAATTAAGATACTTTTTCTCCAATAGGAGAACCAAGCTCAAAGCCTACAGGAAGTTTACTTAGTGTAGAGCTTACATACTGTTAAATGTAATGTGAGAGTAGAAGAACAGTCAAATTTCACAGAACGGGTCCTAGCCAGGAGTTTTATTATTTGTTTACCCTATAAAGCCCTACATAAGTCTCTACAGTTGGGGTATGCAAATGCTATAAAAATTTGCTATAGTTTTAAATGCCTTGTTGAATGAAAATGAGAAAAGCAACAGACAATCGAGCTCAACCTGCAAATGTGTCCTGTAAAATAGCTGATAAAAGCCATTTCCTGACAAAGCAGAGGAAAAATGGTTCTCCCTGGTTTAGGCAATCCAGGCAGAATTCAATGGCAGAACTGAACTCCAGAGACTCACTTGGGGTCCTGAGTTAGCACGGAAGCAGGAAGAGAAAATCTTTGAATTGCAAATTGTGTTTGATGCACCTAAAGCATTGTCTTGATACACGGGTGACTGACATAGCTGCCACTGTGGTCAGCCAGGGGTGATGAGGGACCACGTCCTTCTCTGACATTGCTACAGCAAGGGTCAGGGTGATCACTTGTAGAGCAAGTACTGAGAGCCAGGAAGCTCAGGCAATTAGTTTTCCTTCTCAGGGGTGCTGGCATCATCCCTCAATGCACCCACAAAGCAAGGATCCCCAACCCATTAAAATTCAAGTAGCTTTTAAAATCTCAGGTTTGCCTTCATCCCTTCTCTTACACTTTATTTCTATTCCATTTAATTTTTCCTCTCTTTCTTAGTCTCTCATTTGTGTTTTTCTTTTTCCAATTTCAGACTTCACAAAGACAGGTCAGTTACCCATGATGCCCAATTAATGCAAGTGCTCACTGGGAAAGACCTTGCTGCAGCCTGACAGAGAAGGTGTGGTGAATTAAGAGCCTATCTTTTGAAAAATTTCACTGAATCTGAAATAAAAGGAAGGGGAGAATTTTCCAATGAAATTTTACTTTTTAAATTTGCCTGTTTAACTTTCACCAGCATTTAAAAAGGACTCTGACAGCAGAGGTGGGTGAGAGCTGGTTGGCATCCCTGCAGCAGAAAGCCCAGCTAACAGGGTGTGCTCTGCTACAATTTTAGCAGACCTTTGGGTCTGATCTTACATTGATCAAGCTGATCTCTTGAGGTAAGGGGACAGGAATTTGTTTTGTGTTCTATCTTTCTTTTTTTCCTTTCCTTATTTTCTGGTGTAAAGAACATCATCTAATCTTTTCCCCCTTCTGAGAAGTTACCTTCTTTTTAAGTGTTTCCATCCACTCCAGTGTTAGGTACTTACCTATAGCAATTTGTAATACCATTTTACACTGTGTGGTTTCAGTTCAATGAAACGCTTAATTGTTTAACTGCTTTCCCATACAGCAATACCTTAATAAGCTAATAGCCAAGCACTTGTGTTAGAACTTCCTTCAGTGAACACTATAAGCTAAACCAACCAACCCCCCAAAAGTAATTTTTGCATAGTTAGGCAATAAAGTGCTTTTCACCATGCTATTAAAATACAGCTAAAAAGCAGTAGTAAAGAATCATAATCCAATTACATTTTCTACGGTATTTCACTACACTGCTACAACGTGACAAAAATATTTTGTGTCATGAAAGATATTTTTGTGTAACGGGAAAGTTATTTTATGTTAGTTTATTTTAGAAATAACATACATTCATTCAGCCAGAGACTGCATGATAAGTCTATATAAACAGAATATATTTTTCCCCCCAGATTCTTCTCCTGTAAACAAATCTCTGTGCCAAGTACAGCTCAGACAAGTAGCCCTGATTTCAACTGGTCTACTCACATAAGTGAGAAATACTTTCTTACATAGCACTTACTGCATTGAGTCTTCAGGTATCAGGCCGTGAGAACTACACAGAAAACTTCACTGCCTTTCTTGCACCACTGAGTATTTCCACATATATAATTCAGAAAATTATACATATATAAAACCACATATATAATTTGGAAATTTATAAACCAGTTTCGTACCTGTGTGGAAATACCTTGCATACTGGAGATGAAATTATCAAGATACACGGATATTCCTCTCACACCAGGACTGACAGAGCTTCAAAAACCGTCTATCAGCAAACTCTGTGGCAGCTTCTTATTGTATATATTTAGCCAAGAAGACCGTGTTCAGTCCTGTTTAGAGATGCAGTGGAAATGATGATGACCACTTTCCTGACAGGCAATAACTTCTTGTTAGCACAGCCATAAGAACCATCAGGTAAAGATGTAGTTCAGTACATAAAGTAATTTCAGGCATGCATATTATTTACTCAACTGCCTGTAACAAGCCTGGTTTGTTTTAGCCTATTCTATCAGTCAGTGCTTCAGAAATACTGACTACATTTTTTTCTGAAAAATAGATCTCATCTCTGTCACACTGGCACTTTTTTGAACTCTATTTTTCAGGTGACTGTAAAATCCCCTGAAGTCTCTAGACATCTGTGAGGGTGATTACCTAAAAAGCCATTTCATACAATCGAGTACCATATTTCTCTTCATTTACATACACTATTTTGTTGACTTCCTGGGCAGTGTAGCTGTGTGAGTAAAGGCCCCACATCAGTAAAATATTACTATGCAAATAGTGACTGAAAAACATCTAGTCAACCTATCATTTTACTGAAGTCCTGAAACTAAACCTTCCACACAGCACAATGGTCTGAATGCCAAGAGAATGAATTTATTCATAATAAGATAGCAGCAGAGAACATATAACTTTTTTTTTTTCTGAAACTAAGCTGAAAAATAAAAGTATTTCTGAACTGAAACCCTGAATGTTGTGTTTCAGCATAAAACAAATGGTTTATAGCTCTATGATATGGTAACATTTTCTTTTTTTGTTTGAGAGACATTAGCATGCAGCTTACAATAAGCAAGAAGGGTCAAAATGCATTTACAATTAAAAAGAATCTCTTTTTCCATTGTAATTTATGGAATAGCCTGACTTCTGAGAGCCTACCAACTTGTTCTTCTCTGTAATTTATTCTTTAGGAAACTGTTTCCCTGCAGGAGTTTTATAATGATAAATTTTAACTCTGAAATTTCAAAATGCCTTAAAGTTTTCATTAAAATTTAGAAGACTGCCAGTACCATCATTTCAGCTTGGAATGGGCAAAATCAGAAACTGTTTCTGAGGGGTGCTATGTAATTTATTTTCTTCTATTCTAAAACTCCAGGTATTCTTGTTTTTATGGAAAGGACTTCAATTCAAAGTTTATCTTCTTTCCTAAATATAAAAATAAAACATTTAAGAGCACAGAAAAAATGCAGCCCTGAGCCCTCTTGCCCAGTGACGAGATACATGGTTTGTATTTTTCTAATATTCTTAGCATGAATTAACTGGAGTCAGTTAAAGATGGTGATCAGTGAAATACTGCTATCCACTTGGCTTTGAAGGGATTTAGGATGTGGAAATTAGAATTTAGCAGAAATTTAGAAGAACAACAAAAATGAAACCAGACAAATCCCACAGTTCTGTATCTCAGAATCCCAAACCCACATAGAGAGAAAAGCATCCACAGGGAAATCACCCTGCAAAGTCATGTTATCTTGGATTTATTCTGTGACATTGAGCAGCTCAATTGTTCTCTGTCTCCAGCACACTTCCTCTCTTTCTAAATTGTCCCTTTTTTAGTTAGTATCTCTTACTACGTGCCCCCCAAATAACATCCTCCATCTTCTTTAGCAACTTCCTGCACAAAATGAAAATAGCTCGTAATGAAATACTAAACCAAATAGTGCTTAAGGCATTTTGGGCCACACAGGGCATGAAATGACTCTCCTCTCACTGGTGTGAGTGATGCATAAGAGGTCAATAGCACTCCACCAGGGCAAAATAGACACAGGCTTACAGTGTTCCCCCTTATCCTGCTCTTGCCGTTATCAGCTAGTGATACACAGCACCCACCCCACCCCCCTCCCCATTTCTCTGTACCCCTCTCAAGAGGCACATAAATCTAAAGGCTCTCCTGAGAGGTCCCACTAGCTCTGCTTCAAAAGAGTTGCAGAAGAGTTGGACATTTTGGGTAGTTCTTGCTTGATTTATTAAGAAGCAAGAATTTAAAATAGTTTGATTTTTTTCTTACATTGAATTTCTTTGAAGGGTACAAAAGCATATGCTCTCATTTGTTCCCTTTTCCAAGCAGAGCAGCTGAATTCACTTGCAGTCCACTCACTTGAAGCAAAAAGCCAGGTTCTTTTTGTAGTTCTTTATCTTGTTTTAAAGCCAATTGTTTGCTTCTGCCAACTCGTAATTGCACAGAAAGGTTGATGTCTGTGAGTGCGAAAGGAGGTTTTCTATCATTATGTCTAATGGCTGTTCTGCTCTGTTGGTGATTATTCATTTACCTCTGATGTTTGCAGCTCTTGGCGGCAGTTGCTAGAAGATTTGCAGCAGTTCAGTGTTATTTCCTATATGTCTTTTACAGAACCATTTATTTTCTATTCCAGGAAAACATCAACATTGTAATGCACTTTATTCCTCTGATTAATGAGAGAAGTAAACCCACCCATTTTTCTAGTTTACACTCATTTTATTCAATAAGCTACAGTTATAGGTATTCAAGAATATTTGAATTGATAACACGCTTTGAAATTTTAATCCCCGTGTGGAAGACATAGCATTTTTACCTGATTAGTCTCACTTTTTCCTACCACCTGCTACAGGAAACAGGGATATTAGGGAAAAAGAATTTTGCAATAATCAAATAAGTTTGGCAAAGTGATATTTTGTTTCTGTGTGCTCTCTGTGACCCACCAGGAGGCAGCTGGCTTTTGTGTGCCATGAGCAATAGGTCCATCATTGGGGAATATAAATTATGACACCCTCTTTGTGAATCCCAAGACTGTGCCCAAAACACCATCATACACTTCAGAGACTAAAAGTCACATTCCCTAACTAGTCCATTTTGAAAGTCCATTTAGTCAAATAGTCTTTTTCTATAACGGTTGTAGAATTAAAAGATTGCTTAGTAAATGTGAAACAGGCCAAAATGAATCCTGCTGTTTACTGAGGCAGTGCCATGGACATCAGTGGAGAGATTATGTATTTACAGAATATACATTTGGTCCAATCAGCACTGGTGAAAAGCATGAGACTGCATTTTAACTGACATCCTGACACCCTAAACACTTAGATGATGGTCAGCAGCCGTAAGAGGCACCCATCCCATCTGGTTTTAGCAGACAGTTTTACACTTAAAAGGAAGTTTATTTCTTTAAGCCTTAAAGGTAAAGCTTTTTGCTTGAATTTTTAGCAGGAAGAACTTAACTGTCTCTTACTGAATAAGTAATGATTCAATACATCTTAATCAGAGTATATGTCCTTCAGAGTCTGAGGGTCTTGTGAAATTTCACCCGCAGCCCATTTGTAATATCAGTTTGACAAAGTTCAGCACTTGTTTGGTACCATCAAAAATGCAGACTCATTTCATCATCATTTCCCTTATGCTTCCTCTGAAGGACATAAAGTTACCAGCCCAGATCTCTTGTCTGGTTTAAACAGGTATCAGATGTATAATTCCTCACAGCAGTTACACTCATTATTTACTACCTCCTTTCTTGTATGGTCTGATACAGTACCCAGTCACTGTTGATCAATGGGAATGTTTTTATACTGTCTTCCTGTATAATTTACATGGAGCTTGGCATCTTCGGCCCCGGTTTTCCATGACAATGGAAATATCTGTTCAAGTGCAGACTACTGCACTACTCTACTCTCTTTCTGCCTAAGAAACTTTAGTTTTCTTCTCCGAGGAGCTAATCTGTTAATAAGTTCAGCCAGCCATTCTTATTCGATGCAAAATAATTAATCCTCCAAAAGCATTTCTTCACAACATTGAAGGATTTTATCAGATCGTCTCCATTTTTATGGGGAGTTTTGCTGGGAGTCTGGTGACTGGCAGAAGACATCAGCATACCATGGATATGGTCACCAGCAACTTCTGAATCCAAAGTCCTGCAACAGAAGCTGAGAGCTCGGCAGCCCAAAACCTTCTCTGAAAAATAGCCAGTTCTGTACAGCAAATGAAAAGCCAAGAGCTTCAGTAGAGGAGAGTAATAGATTTTCTTCTGGGTGAACATTATCATCCTGTAAAATGTCCCTCAGGACTGATTCTGTGGGTATGAACAAGAGGCTTAAAAAGACAAATTTTGCCATGAAAGTGAATAATCTGTCACTCACCTTCCTTCAGTTTTACTGCTGCTAGTGGGCCTCATACGGGTTCTGCTGGCATGTGATGTAAGATTCTGATAACTTTGAGTAGATTTCTTTAAAAGGCTGGATAATTTCATGCAATCGTTAACCACCTCTCACTGCTTGGCATGCTGAAATAATAAGGGTAATTGAATATCACACTTCTGGGTGTAAGCTAATTGCCTGCAGGACTCTGGAAGGATGTTTCTTCCCTGTACACCACATAGCATAATTGGATAGGTAATAGGCATTATGGGAGCCTTCCACCTTCCTCAAGAATATCAGTGCAGAAGGCAAAATGTCACATTAGATGAACAAATGATTTAATCCAGTATGGTGAGCCCTCTGCTCCAATGGTGCCACGGTGAGCAACCAGTTGGATCGCAGGACATGCACCTGCCATTGTGTAATGAGGTCCTGAGTAACCTGGGTCGTTATTTTTAACCTGAAATGCCAGCAAAAGCCCCAAACTTCTCTAAGTGCTCATTTCTATGGCAACCTCCATATAAAGTATTGTTCAGTTGTGAATTAATATGTATTTATGCTTAAATGAGAACCAGGAGTGACTATTCCTGGTTTTACAAGCACACCATCCCCTGAATCCCTTTAATCTTCTCTGTGTGCTGCTGAATGTCAGGTAATGGAGTGGCACAGTGTGAGCTCAATTAGTTTAAAATCTTATCAGTATAATTGGGCAGGATGAGCTGTATTAGCTTGCCAAATAGGACTCAACACTTTGAAGTTATTTACTCAATTTTATATTCTTCCAAATGCAATTAATTGCATAACCATTAGCAACTAATATTAATTAATTAACGGGGTTCCAAAATAATTGTATGTGATAGACATCACCAAATGAGTCCTTTGAGATGACTGGAATGTAGGGAAGAGGATTGCTACCATGAATACCAAATCTCCTCAGCAGATTGACTCACCTACAAATCATATTCAGGAATGATTAGAAAAATGCCCAATGCTAAAGACAACTCTGGAGCACGTGCTGCCGCACACATGGCCTCAGCGTGGAAGTGTGGAGTGTTATTTAATCAGAATAACCTTGGTGAAAACAGGACTTTCAAAAAGCTATCTACAACAGTGACCTTACTACTTTCATCTGCCTTAAACAAACAGCATTTCACTGACTTCAACAAATTTCTGTCCTTCAAGCTCTTTTTTTCTAGCTAAACATTCTTCCCTACAATTTCAGCTAATTGGGCTGAAATCTTTCCATGTAACAAGCCATTTATTTGGGGTTTTTTTTGCCAAGAAGCTCTGCCTGTGCTTGTCAGCACACCACTGATCTGTTTCCTTCCCTGCACCACCAGAATAGCCTCCATCTGAGAAAAGCACACTGAAAGTATGTTCTGGGCTGGTGTTTGCTGCTCTGTTTTCTTGCAGACAGCAATGCAGACGCTACACAAAATTACATCACTGCCCATCCAGGTGCTGAATTAAAATTCCAGAATACTGTTGCTATTATGCCATTAGAAGTGCCATCATTTATAGCAGTTGTAAACCCTGAATGCCTGTGGTTATCTCAGGTCCTGAACCACCTTACTAGCTAGAACGGGCTGTTATGATCCTGACCAATTTTCTGACATGTGTCCGTCGTGCGTTAGCAGGGTACTGCTGTTATGATCAAAATTTTCAGGACCAAATCTTCATTTGACATTCCTGACTTGGGCTATCTAGGGAGCCTGTGTTTCGGTGGGATGAGTATGTGAGCTGGGCTCCATCAGTACCCACTGATTTTCTGCAAGGACATGAGCACCTCTCAGACTCAGAAAGCATATTGTATGTAAGAAAATTCAGAAGCAACTAGAAATTAGTGGGGTTTGATCAAAATACTAGCTACAGGGTGTGATTGGTAGACCAGATACCTTCCACATGATACCTGTAATACAAATAGGCTTAAAACAGGTAAGGGATGAGATGAAATGAGATTTATTTTCAGAAAATTATATTAGTTGAATATTCTTTTTTAGCTACACTTTTATCTGAAGGTCCCTTGCTGTTTCTGCTGGATTCTGCTTTGCTTCTGTCCTTCACTGTGGGACAGTGTTGTTATACACAATTAAACACATTTCCAATTTGTGCTCCTGAGACTGTGGCAGCTGTACTTCAATAAAGGGTGAAGACAGACCAGATGGATAGAAGGTGAAGCGCTGTCAGTCCTTTGGGATGGAAGATGGCACAGAAATGCAAACAGAACCTAGAGTTTATAAGGGAAAATAATGTCCTGACAGTCTGATGAAAGACTAACCCAGAACCCCCTTGTCCTCCCAAAAAATTAAGATCTGGGAAGATTGATATGAGTGCACTGTCAAGTACTTCATCTTTTTTATCCTTTTTTAGCTTTTTTTTTTTTTTTATGAGAAACCGTACCAATCTAATCTGAATGAGGAAAGTCACCTTCCCTGATGCTCAGTTTCATTTCCTCAAGCAATAGAAATGAAAATGAAAATTTCATTTTAAAAACATGAAAAGGGGAACATTCTCGTGAAGGTAGAAAAAAAATCTTCAACAGCCCCACATATAAAACTTTAAAACTATCACTTACATCCTTAAAAAATGAAGCCCTATGAGTCAGGCTGTTGAAACCCATATGTGGGTGCTACTTTTTTTTTCTCAGAGACCAAAAGAAACTGCAGTGACTTAAAAATTCAATAAATGCATAACAAAGGAAGACTTGGGAAGGAGAGAGGGGAGACAGAGATGAAGTCCAGTTAATTTGAAAGACACTTAAGAAAAGAACACGAACGCTGTTACAACAGTTCTTCTGGGACTCCCAGTCCTGCACATTAGTCGGTAATGAAAGAAGGTGCTGATGTGTAGATCAACATTTAAATCCATAACACTTTTGGCAAAGCATCTTAATCTTTACTTCTCACTTTTTACAATGTATCTATTTCACTTGTGTGTGCTCCTATTTCTTATAGGCCAGATGTTGCACATTCGAAGCAGTGCTAAGTCCTGTGAGATCAATGAAACTTTTAACCTGAACTACAAAGCAGGATATCATTATGTTTCCATGTGTTAATCTTTATGGTCCTGAGCAAAGCAACCACCTGTGGCAGGCTATGAATTCCCTGATCCCAGCGGTAAGCAACTCTTCACCTCGCCAGTTCTAGCCAAGCCAGAAGTAATGAATTGTGTGAATATCTGCTCCGCTGTCGGGTTTACAGATCGTCCCTTTGTGTATATATTACAGCAAAGATTTCCAGTCAGCCAGCTTGACATTCTTCTACGAATTGACTGTGAAATGATACAGATAAAGGGCAGTATGCCCAGGAATAACCAATTCAAGCGTGGCAAATACTGACTGAAACAGAATATTTCAGATTATGAGGGGCTTGCTTGGATTTTTCTATAAGCACCTGAGACACACTCAGCATTTGCATTCCCAGTATCCCCACCTGCTTTACAGACATGCCATCCAGCCCCAGCAGCAAGAGGAGCTCATGGCACTGGCTGCTCTGTAGACAGAGAGCTGAAAAAAATTGCCCTTGCCCAAAACTATACAAAGAAATATGGGTTTCTACAGGTACACGTTTTTACCCACTTTTGGAGAGGTAAAAGGAACAAAGGAAATAAATCCTGGCTTGCTGAGGTCTGTGACCTGAAATCTCCAGGGAGAGAGGATGAGCAACGATGGAGGAAACCTGCTCTCACACACATGGTGCCTTGGGGCCACGTAGCCCTGGCACAGTCTGCTCCATCAAGTGGGACCAAGACAACGGCGCTTTTAGGTGGGTCTCTCAGGAACTTGCCCTTTCCACAGCAAAGTGTTTTCCCTGCAAAATGTTATCGGAGCTCCCTGGGCTCTCTTGTCAAGATCTCCCTGTTAGAGAGTTAATCACGGAATTTATGTGAGATATGAGGTAAATTGTAGGGGAGGTTCATCCTACCTCCTCTTCATAGTAACTTACAGATGTTAGAATGTGAAATATTGTGATATGAGAATGTATTATTCCCTCAGGAGTATCTCGGGGGGAAGTAGAAGAGAATATAGCTGAATTTAAGGAAATTTCCCAGTTACAATATGGCCACTTGCAGGGTAAATGGCTGCTCTTTGCCAAGTGCAAAAGCATTATGATACAGCATAGAAGAACAAGCCTATGGCAAAGGCAAACTGTAAGCACCACAGAAGGTATTATTAATAAAAAGATCTTCTGTGGATTTCTGTATTTCCCCCATATCATGTATATTTTTCAGTCAGCAAGACACAGAACAAAACAAAAAACCCAAACCCCAGCATTTCATGTTTGGGCCCGTATGTGGACTGCAGACTTTCATGACTAGGTGGGCAACAGACTTTTTTATTAGGATTCCACAAACACCAGGATCTGTAAAGCTAGAGCTTTTTTCCCCCTACTTTCTTGGGTATGCTGGGAACATTTTGACAGAGTTGCTAAACCATACACACACGGGTGTTTGCATAGTTCCTTCTCCTGGTGTGCTTTCCCTCACTTTCCAGGTCTCTCATTTCCTTTTCAAGCTGGTTTCTCCAGATATCCTATTTTTATAAAATTAATTAACAACTGTTCTTTGCGTTTGTCTTTGCCTGTCTGCCCAGACAGGCAGTGGGCTGGCTTGGTGGGCAGGCAGAAGGTCTGGGTTCTCCCCTGCTCTCTGCAACCTGCTGGCAGGAGGCTGAGCAGGATTTCATCGCGATATCCCAAACACATTTTGTGATGACTTTCAAAACCTTCCTCATATAAGAAGGTTCGTGTGGGGTTTTTTTTAAGCATTAGTCTGTCTCTGGTTTTGTGCCAGGCCACAACAGCTGACATTTCTATAAACTCTGCCTAATGCTAATCCCCGTGGAGAGATGTAGGGGCACGCCATGGTGAGCAAGGGGCTCCCTACACTGGCTTTGCTTTTGTTTTCTCCGTTCCTTTTTCTCCCTGAGGGCAAGACGTGCCCCAGGCGAGGAGTCTGGACTGCCAGTGCCCACAACACCGCTGCAGTGGGCACTCACCAGCTTGGGCCCAGGGTATTTAAAGATTGTTTATAGCTCTGTGGTGAGGGGCCGGTCTCTGCTGTGAGGTTGCCCTCAAATCTGCTCCCCTGGCACGTGGGCACTTCCCACCAGGAGGGCACAGCCCGTCTGTGCACAGTGGAGCTCTCCCAGACTGCAGTGAACTCCAACAGCAACCGAAAAATCATCCCTCACCTTGACATCCACTTTCAGGTCATGATTTTCTATGTCCTGTTTTTCATGAATATATTTCCTGAGGGACTTCAGCCTAGTTCAGAATTCCCCCACTGTGGCACAAGCTGTTTGAGGGCAGCAGATGAAGAGTGTGGGAAAGGCTACAAAGGCATGTGCCCTTTCTCTTTCCTTTTCTTCTTTCCCCTGTCACCACCATTTTTAGAAAACCACCAGTAAACTGGGTTTCCTATGACTGCTCTGCAGCTATAGTTTTCCCCTTTAAATTTTTATTTAAATCATTTGGTCATTTGGGGAAAAGAAGAAAAAGACAACAGGAAAATAAAATTCTTTACATTATGAACCTATGATGTTTCTCCATTCTGAACTACAGCTTTTGCTGGCAGTATTTGGTTATCTTATATGGGCTAAGAGGAAGAAAGGAAACATTTCCCATTTGGTGAGCAGCACCCAACCTTCCCTCTTCTCCTTTTTTTTTTTTTTTCTTTCTTTCTAGCAAATGTTTGCAAGCTATTGAATAAAACAGGGATTGCACATACACACATTTTTTTGTCTCTGATGACAGATGACAGCCTCAGAAGGAGCCGAGATCCAAAAACCCCCTCAGTTTCTGGGGTGCCAGCAATGCCAGCAGGGAGCACTTCCACATCTTCTGTACATCAGCCACCAGGGATGGGATTTACAACACTGAAGACACTTCAGACAGTTTAGGCTTCAGAGCACAAATATCACTTACTGGCTGTGGGTATCTTAAATGCTGATGTGAGCATATGCCACCACTTCTCTCATTTCTTCTGAAATATCAGGGATTATTATGATATCTTTGGCATAATAGCCTACTCATAAGAACGCTTGCTTTGGAAATGAGCATAAAATCTGCAAGTTGATTTATCCCTAAGCTCTAGGCTAGGCTGCAGCATGGCAGGATCAAGTCACCCACTCCCCCCCAGCTCCAGCATCACGCCTGAGCTGTGCCAGCCTGCAAGAACATATTTGAATTTTCATTGGGCCAGAGAAAGGGAAAGCACAACAGAGATGGTGGGATCTAAAGACAAGGCTGCTCATGGTTGACAAGGAGTCTGGTGGTGTCCTTCCCGCTCTCCAGGACGTTTCTGGCTTGTTAAGGCTCTATAACATAAATTTCCTTCACATGCTATACAACTCAGTGTCTAGGGCCACATCCTGGGAGACATGGTCTGAAACATTTTGGGCAGAGCAGTGAATTAAGCCGAGGGTCCCATTTTCTAGGCCAATATTTTAAGCCCTGGATAATCACAATAAGCACTACAGCTGTCACCCCCTCCCCACCACCCTGAAAGACAAGGGTGAGTTAGCAACTTCATTACAAAGGAGAGATGTCTCCTCCGGGAACGATGCGATGCTCCGTGTCCCAGGCGGGCAGAGGTGTTTACCTGAAGTTCTCCCAAGCTAGGCGTAGGCATCAGATTTGCATCTGCCCTCTGATTTTCTTTTAGGTATCTCCAGGTGACTCCTCGGTCAGCATGCAGGTGGCATATGGCAGCTGGGACACCCGACAATATAGCCTCATCTGGTCCCTAAAACTTACGTGGTTTGATTCAGTTTTCAGCTGTAATAAAAAGAAAAAAGCTTATTAAGAAACTTCTTGCTGCCCGCTCTGTAGTTGGGGTACTACAACTGCTGTAGGTCACATATACCCAGAAATAAAGCTCTGGGGAAAGGGATGGGGACTGGGACAAGGACTTTAGGAGGCATTAATCAGAAACATGCTCGGGCACATACATGAGGACTCTCATTCCTTTAAGTTATCCTTCATTACTTCTAGGTCTTTTATCTATGCATATATGCATCAGGATTTTTATAAATAAAATAATTCACCAGAATTACAGTAGTGCAAGCACCAAAGGAGCCACACAGCAATGCTAATGTAATGATTGCTTTCACTTGGTGGTTTAATCACTCAGAAGCACCATTTGGTTCCTGCTGGATTTTTGTATCACCAGGCCTCTGTGAGACGGCCAGATGAGCGCGGGTGCTTACTTTCCTCTTTGTGCTGGTGGCTTCTGACCAGGGGCAGTGAACAAATGGAAATTAGAGGTAAGCAAGAGTTAAAAGAATGAAAGCTATGTGGGAATGGCATGCACACTTTATTTAATACCTTAATAAACCAGAAGGTTTTTGTGGCAGCAGATAACAAACAGGGATAGAGGGAAAAAGTTTGTCTCAAGGAAAGCAGAGGTTTAGAAGTGACCTTTGAAATGTCTACACCTAAACAAAGGCTCAGAGCAGGGAGTTCCACTTTAAAACAGAATAAAATGAGTTTAGTTCCGCAGCAATACTGTTGGAGCCCTCATGGTCAGCAAAGCATTTGCAGATGAGCTTGTGTTTATGTTTGGGATATGGTTTTGTTTATTCCCATTGGACTTCATCAAGTGTTTAATATTCTGTTATATATGTGCTTAACAGAGCACATGCTTCTCTGATGGAGAAGGTGGAGAAGAGATTAATTACACTCTGCTCTGACTCTTTCAGTAGAAAAACTAGGGGATACAAAATGCACTGCAAAACAAACAAAATAATGTGGCTACTCTTCCAGTGTGTATCAGACTTGTGGAGTCAGAGGCCACTGTGAATGCTTGAAGCTTATGCCCACAGGAGACTGTGCAAGGACTTGAATAGAGATATATTACAGATTACTAAACACAGAAATTACACCAACTCTGGAAATCCCTTGAGCTACAAATGGTCAGATCCTGGGGCAGCAGAGTACCCTCTGTGTTTGCCCTGGTCTAACTCTGCCCTTGGCTTCTGCTTGCAGCCACCATCCAAGTCAGGGTGTCGGCTGGGTGAACCCTCAGTGCAACCTCGTGCAGCCATGGCCTACGGGAAAACAACGTTATTAGCCTCCTTTTAGAAATACAGAAGCCAAGATTAAGTCTCAGACCCTATTTCCAGGATAGCCCCAGGATGCAACTCATGTTTTCAAGCTAAGCAAACAAGCTAGGCCTATGGATCACCCCAGAAGTCAGAAAAGAAATCTTATTCTTACAAGCCCCTGGGAGACACCACGTATAAATCAAACCAATCTATCTCCAGCTGTTGGCAATCTGCTGTCACCGACTGTCCTCACTGAGCCACCCACTGCTCTGTCGAAGCTCCACCGCCAAACAGAGGTCCACGGGCTTCTGCCACCTCCCCTCCAGGACAGACAAGTGGAGGACGGAGCAAACTCAACGCAGCCCACTTACCGTGCGGCACTTCAAAACGCCTCTCAGAAGTCACTAGGCTGTAAAATGCCAATGCACCTCTGGTAAAGAGGACTGCTCGTCTTAGCATTTGTGTTGGGTTAACTGTTAAAAAATTTGACTCAATATTTTATGAAATCAAACAGCAGAATAGCCTTGAGCTTGGTTCTGTCAGGGTCAGGTACCCCCTCACAGCCCTACTTGTCACTTGCTACCAGGAGCAATCGGCTCCTGCGCAGCTGAGGCATTCTGCAGGGCGCAGAACTGCTGCTGGCGACAGCCGGGAACACCGGCTGGGGGAACTGTACTACAGGCCACGAGCAGAGGGGAACGATAACCAATGGTAATCAGTCAACAGCTTCAACACATCCATGCCAAAACCTAGGCAATGAAAGAACTAGATATAGAAAAATACAAAAATAAGCAGAGAACCCTTCATAGGAAACCGCTGTAGCTCTGGTATCTGGTATGCAGCTCCAAAGGGCTCTGCATGAGGCACACATCAGAATTTAGTAGTATTTGTGTGCTGAAGAGACCAAAAGACCATTCACAACCATTGCAAGTTGCCAAGTGTTCTTCGAGACTAGCTCTCTTCACCGAAGGAGAAGGAAACACGTAAGGGTTTCCTGAGTAGCAACTGGTGCGGGAAAAAACAACACATTAGTTCAAATTATGTCTAAGGACCGATGGAAAAAATCACGCTCAACTGTAGTTTTCAGATTCTTCAGCAGGGAGATTTCTATCTACCTATCTGCTATGATTTCTGCACATCTCCTGGAGGTGATCCAGAGCCATGCAGAATCATTACATGGTTTTGGGCTTCTCCCCACCGGGTTCAAGCACTATGAAGGAACAGGTGAAAAGAAGGAGCTGTGGCACTGCAGTAGGTACAGTATTGTTCTCATATTTGGCAAATCTGGAATAAGCAGTTACCACGATAGGGTAAGGAAGCCCACGGAGAATAAAAATTGCACAAGTCAAACAATTTCCCTCAAAATTTCTGTAGTATTTGAGTCTGTTTCAAATGGGAGGAGAAGCAGGGGCAGAAAGCAAGCGGAAAAGTAGAAGAGTAAATGTGTACAGACTACAGAAATGTGTACAGGCTAGAGAAAATCACACTCACGCATAACATGACAGAAATATTGCTAAAAACTGCAGGCTTTCCCCAAGACACTGCAGAGCTCATTTGCATTTCCAGCCATTACGTATCTGACACATATGGATTCATCCGTTTAATTTGCAGTCTTGAAAACTCTGATCTTTGGTAGGCTTGCTCTTCATTTTCTTTCTTTTCCAAGCAGACGTGTGGCACATGAACACAGATGCTCAGACAACTCTGCTGATGTGCACAACACTGTCGTCAGGTACTGTATTTGCAGTGAAGTTTCAACACTTACTATCACCCATTCCTTTGAAAACCAAACTCACTTCACTTTACTGCCTTACACAGCTTGTTTGAGTCACAGTCATATAACAAGCAAGTGTACTTATCCTTTTCTAAGGGCTCACAACTCGTGGCGTTTGCTGGGGGCATTTTGGTTGCAGCAATGCACCATTTTGGAACTTGTCTCATCAAAAATCAAGGTAGAGAATGCAGCAAAGCACTTAGGCACCAAGTGTAAAATTTGCAACTTGAAATCCCCAGGACTATTCTTGTACTTAAATTTCCACAAGCGGTAAGTGCTTTGTTAGATCATTTTCTATCTAAAGGAGATGTCCCCTGAGCAGAGCTTTTCAGAGCACAGAAGGAGAATCAGCAGATCGTCTGCCCAAACCCACAGCTAAAAAAAGGGAGGAAAGGTATGTTGATGTGCGTAAACATGTCTTCTGTTTGACTTAAACAACTTTTCCCAAATAATTTTCTCTCTTGCCTTGTCAAATGAAAAGCAGATGGTAGCAGGATACATATTCTGGTAACTACTGCATTTCTCACCAGTGTTTGTTTTACAGGAGTGGGGTTTTTAACACAAATTTGCACACGGTGAACCCTGGATCTTCACAGCAGCACAAAAAACATAACAGTTTCAGAAACAGTTTCAAACCTAGCTGTTTTTTTATATTTTCTGTGCTACCCAAGCATAGGTTTTAGTTTGGAACATAAGACAGTAGTTGAATAAAAAGAAGATAACTGCACATTCTAAGCTCACTAATACCCCAACAAACCAGGATGATCATCATTAAAAGCACAGAAATTACCCTGAATACATATAATTTATATCAATTTCTGGTATGATTCCTTGTGGGCTTGTTTTTTTTCTTTTTAAATCAGGGTGCCACTGAAAGACACCTTGAAATTACTGCTCTTCAGGAAAGCAAAAAAACCCCCATGTTTACAGCTAAAATTAAGTTATTGATTCCAGTTCCATAAGCAGAGCTCAGCATTTTCCAGAGTGTACTCAACTCATGTTCCCAGCAATCAAGAGAGACCTAATCAAATTTTTTCCTCTCAGAAATAATGATCTCGGCAGATTTTGTTAAATAGCTTGCCAGGCTTTGCTGTTCCTGTGGATATTGTGTGCTTTCGGTGATTGCTGGGTGCTGAGACGTATTTGTGTCTCACTGCCGCAGTTCCTCGGTCCCTCTGCTCGTGTCTGCTAACTGCTGAATGAGAGATTTCCAAGTGCGCTGAAAGAAGAGTGACGATGTGACTGCGGCGGTCGCACCGCTGCCTCCAGGGAGCAAGCCATGCTCGCACCTCATCTCTGAGCCTTTGCTCTGAGTCCTGGCTATTTCCCAGCCGCTCTTGGTTCCCCCAGCTCTGCCTGGACTGCCTGCCTTCCGTGGCCTCAGCCTGCGTCCCAAGCCCTCGCTCTCTCCTCTGCTTCTTTCCATCTGACATGAGACCACTGGAAGGAAGGCCACCTGGCCACTTGCTCTGCCTCATCTCAGCAGACCACTCCTTTCTGCAGTTCATATATGTTCCTACTCCTGCTTCTAAATCTTTCACTGGTGGTCTAGTATATCTAGTCACTGCCTTATGAAATGTTTTTTAATCCTTTGCATGAGAATTACTGCAGAATAATGCATTTATTTTACCATTTAGGAAGAGTGGAAGATGTCAGAAATTCAGAGCAGCATTTTCTATTTTAGTTGCCCATAGTTGGGTATCTAAATTAAGTTAAATTTAAAAAAACCCAAACCTAAAACCACACCACAAATGAGATTTTCAGTGGTGCTGAGAACACCCTATCATGATTGCTTTCGTTATTCTCTGAAGAGGGCACTTGGATGGAAAGTGCCATGTAAGGCAGCAAGAAAACTACAATAAGTCTGACTGGAGATGACGGCATCTGTTCATGCATCCTTATTTCCCAGTGAGTAAGATATCCCAGTTGGGAAGAAGGCCAGATCAGAGTCCTGGTTCTTATCGCTAGACTGTGTGTTGCCTGTGAGTGCCATCAAACTGCAATGCTCACACACATGCCAGGAAAGTGTGTTGGGGACATGGACAAGTAACTCCCAGTGAAATTCAAGCCAATCATTTAGACCACATTAACATGGAGATTCAAAGTACTTGAAATAGTGTCTGATCAAGTGCTCACAGGCATCCACACTGCCACCGTGGGTGAAGGCACTGAGAAGAGCAGTTGTCCCATCCAATTACTGGCAGAGGACTGAGGTTGAGCATCCTTTGTGTCACGTTAAGAAACAGAATCACTCAAGTATTCTTGAGAATAATTAAATAATCCATTTCACCTGCAGGGGCTAACTGGTGTCAAGGCCACTGCTACTCACAGTTGCAATTTCCCATTCTGGCACTCTGGCTCTTCACACAGGTGTTGCGGGGCAAAAGACCTCCAAGAGGTTTTACTGCTTCAGCAGGACACGTGTGAAGAGAAAGACTCCATCAAGACATATGTCTGTTTAGATTTCCATCTGGAGCATATTTTAAGAGGTGCCTTCCCATCAGTTCATCTAAAGCATAGCCTTATCGATCCTATTTCAGAACAACACATCTCTATGCAAGGAATTTATATGACTGCCAAACCACAGTGCATCAGCAACCACTTTTGTGCTCGTAAAGCTTCACCGGCTTGAGTACACGCCATGAGTTAGTTGCCCAAGAGAGGGTACCCAACTGATCTGTGTTCTTGAGAGCTTACACTTCCACATTTCTTTCTTTATACAGCTAAATATCGTAACTGCTTTTTAAGCCTAAATAGTTTGGTGCTACCCCTTTACTTGGTCAGTGAACTTTAAATACCAGCTATACTTCTATCTAACACATTGATTATATTTTCAAGTGAGTTGCAGTGTTTGCTATCCCACTACTAAATATTTTTCCCTGTGACATTAGCTAGGATTATACTTTAGATATTTTTGCCTTTCTCCAAATACAATCTTTATATTCATTTCTTAACCTCTGTGCTTATGTATTTTATTGAATTTTTGAAGATTGGATTCATTTTCAGCATTTGATTTGTTGCAGTGACTTCGGGCTGGCTGCCCAACTTAACCATGGCTGCTACCCTTGGATGATAGCCTGACTGTTAATTATTTCCCTGCTGAAACTGCATTAGCACAAAACAAATTTTGTTATAATGACATTAAGTAAAGACCACAGAAACCTGCCCAGCATTAGCATTTTTTTCTTGGCAGCTGTTTTATGCTTTTTCCTCACATCATCTAAATCAAGAATGAGATATCATTTAATATTTTACCAGCTCATGAATAAACAGGCCTTCTATTTTCCTTGATGTAAATATAACAACATCAGCATTGAAGTAATTATCAAATCACAGACATTATCCTGCAATCTTTATAAATTCAATCTCCCAAATAAGACAACATGTTTAAGCACAAAAATGTTGAATTATATAGGGCTAAGGTTCACAGTGTCACCATCCTTGGTTTACAGGGTATAACAGTTCTTACTTCCTTATCCCCAGACAAGCCTTGATATGTAAAAAAGGTTTAATAAAATACTTATCACTCATCTTTACAAATATGTCAATTTTTAGCCACAAAACCATTTCTAAACCAGTCAAGACTGGAATGAAGGATCTTGAGGTGAAAGGGTGGAGCAAGAGGAAAATATGTCTCATTAAGAATGAACACCGTATAGATTCACTATGTAGCATAACTGAAGGACCAACAACATGTATTTTGGTTGCTTATATCACAACCATGCAATTATGCTAAAATACGGTAATGTCATTGCCCTTGAAAAAAACGCTTTTCTCTGTTAACTTAAGAAGAAGATTGATTATGAAGTCATATGGTTTGGTCTTGCTGTTGGTGATGTCATTGTGCTGCTGAGCAACCGAGAAAGGATTAATTCCTTTATACGTCCACCGTTCCAAAGTCTGCTCCCTCAGAGCAGCCCCTTTCCCTTTAAGCTACATCCATATGGAAAATAAAACACCTTTTTTTTCCAGCAGAGTATTTTTAAAGAAACAACTGCAGAGGTGTTTATCTACCACTGAGAGTGTAAACAGTTAGAGTTGGAGAGAGTCATCTATATCCTGTCCTCTGCTACATTAATCCAATTCCATTTTAGCTAAGGGCAGCCTGATGTTCATTATCCTTCAAGAAGGTAGGGCTTGCTTGCCAAATATATGCTTTTGTGGTACTTATTATGCTTCTAAGTATTTCTTCATAGTTTTCTGTTGCACAGCCCCACTGTATTTTTTTAAAGCATTTTTTTTTTTAACTTTATCATTGGTTTGAAACCTCTCACTGCAATTTAATGATGAAGAAGAAAAGAAGCAAGAGGGTAATACAGTTATGGCAAATGTTTTTGACTACTTCAAATCAATTTTTTTTTCTCAATTACAGACCAGTAAAGTCAGTTGGTTTTATAAATCAGAATTCAAAAAGGCCATCACAGTAGGTAATGGAGCAAGTCTGACTTTTTGCATTCTTGTTTTAAATAGGGACTTTCTTACCTGCTCCTGCACGGCCTACAGCCTATCTTTTTCCTTTATCTTTGCCCCAGACAGCTTGGCTGGCAGTCTCAAGTTTTAATTGACCCTGGAGCAGAGACACTGTTTACACATGGTTTTGTACAGCACACACAACTCAGTTGCCAGGTGTGAGACTTTCCAACTACTCCAGAGTACAGCCTGGTATAAAGCCTGCAGTCCCAGCCACATCCAGAGCTTCACTGTGCTTGGTGCTGTACAAACAGAGAGGGAAGACCATAAATTTACAACCTAAGCAACTAGAGCAGACAAGTGCCAAAGGGACCAAAGATCGAAGTGTGAAATAACAAGTAAGGAGTAAGGGAGAAAGGAAGGTATTCAACAGTCGTGCCAGCCCAGTCTCCTTTCACCAGGCTGCATTGCCTACCTAAAAATGTCATGCAGAAGATTCTCATGAGTACTTTTGTGATGTCAAAAGGAAAAATATTCATGAAACTATAGCCCTCAAAGCCCAACCCATCTCTCAAGGGGCTGTGTTATTTATAAAATCACTTGTAAGAGTTAGGATTGCTTAGCTCCTTCATGTACATAGCCCTAGGAAAGAATATATGCTATTGTTTGGCCTAATAATGACACTGAGATACTCTAAGTACCTGGAGTTATAAATGTTTCCATTTCATGCAGCAAATTCTACTTTCTTCTTTAATTTAACAGAGGTAAAAACCTGGCTGTAACAGGGCAGAGAATACTGATGCTCACACCAGCAGAAAAGCATTTTCCCCAACTGATGCTTTTCAGTGATGAGTTATCAGAATTTTTCTACCTGGTTCCCATTATAGCGTGTGTATTATTTTGGCTTCTTGGCCCCACTTTAAAATAACCATTACTGTATATCTGTTTCTAGTTCTTTCTATAGAAGTTGTTCTTCTCTAAATTTTGTAGCACTTCTATGACTAAAATAGCAAGGAAATATACAAGTCTACAAACAAGAGACTGTCTTCATCCTTTCATTCAAATTGCATCAAGAGGCTACTCTGTGGAAAGAGCTAATGATCCAATCAGCATAAGAACATACTACAAATTGGAATGGTAATAGATAATCTCTTGATGTAGATTTATTGTGTAATTATACAGTTGGAGAAATGGAATATTTTTATATGATTGCTTTTTCTGTTGCTGTAGCCTTTTGCAAGTATCTCTAGCATTTAAATTCCTAGTTGCATTCAAAAGACAAGGCTTTGAATGAATGTTACTCAACAGGGTGGCCTTCAATGAGGCAGGCAGGAAGGTGGCAATGAGGAAAAAAAAATGCTACAAATAGGTACAAAGGGACTGCAAGCCATGGAATCTCTTTGCACTCTTTGTTAACATGATGTTGGCAAGTTGTTTTCATGCAGTTCATCGGCTAACGCAATCTATGTATGATATAGTCCCCCAGCAGTTCAGCAGACAAGCACACTGAAATGACCATAAGCAATGAATCAACCCCTTGCTGAAATGACAATAAACAACAATTAACAACCCCTTGCTAGGGCTTCCTTGAATCTGTGGCTTCTGTATAATTTGAATTCCTGCCCTACTCATGAAGCACCAGTCTGCTTCCATTGCCGCTATCATCAGAATTAGGAAATAACCGATACAGCACAGCTATACTTACTTAGTCATATACTTACTTGTTTGT
The DNA here is from genome assembly GCF_000737465.1 of Haliaeetus leucocephalus. NCBI lineage: Eukaryota > Metazoa > Chordata > Aves > Accipitriformes > Accipitridae > Haliaeetus > Haliaeetus leucocephalus. The sequence continues at coordinate 3,102,614 of NW_010973428.1, forward strand.
GCCATGTTATGCACTGTTCAGTCCCAAGAACCCTGAAAGAGAAATATAGTTAGCTGTGAAAGAAGAACCAAACCCACAAGTACGTGTCCCAACATATATTACAAGTTGCATCTGATGGAAAGGACTGTCCGTCAGGGGTGCTTGGAAACACATTTTAATCTTGGGGTTTCGAATGTATCTCAACAGAAATGCAAAACTTAAGTGAGTTCTACTCTCTACTTCTTATGCCATCCTCTTCCTCCCAGCGCTTGATTTTGAGAGGCAAGCGGTAGCAAGAGCTCACCATTTTTATCTGAAACTGAGTCAAAACAAGGTAACTCCTGGGCGGTCAGCTGGAGCTCCGCGCCTTCGCATGAGAGCCCCACAGCCAGGCAGCAGCGCTGACACCCTCCCTCTGCTCTCTGCATCGGGCTAGGAGAAGAAACCCTTTTTTTGTCTTTGGAGGTACCAGAGGTGCCATATCATCCACACACCTTGGCTGTGCTGGTTTTTGAGATTTCCACCTCAACAGCCCATCAAAACTGACACAGCATAGCAGACAAGAAATGGGCTGTTACCATTAAAGTGTCTGGTCCCACCTCTATATAGAAATATCAGTCATGACCCTTTTTGCTACTCATGAATTGGGCACCAAAGACATATGACAAAATGGGCTGCTAGAATTGTCCTTATGTTTTTATTTAATGGAGAACTTATCCATTTTCTAAACAGGCAGTATCATTTCAAAAAATCAGACACAAAGTAATGATCAAAACCACACATAAAGAATAACTTAAATAAACATTTTTCCTTTTGAAGATGATTGAAGTATAGGATAAATAAAATATATTCTATTATTCTGGACAGTCTCTATAAACAGTTCATATCTAATTGTTTCTCGATTAAGTATTCAGATAATCAAAATACATCAACTAAAGTACTCTGGCACTGACTGGGTCTTTAGAGGAACAAGTTGGCTGGAAAAAAATGAGATTTCACTGAAGAATAAACCTATAGAAATTAGGTTTCTTATGTTTCTGCATCCTTAATCCTCTGTTCCTTAGGAAATATTTTCTCTCCCTTCTCTCTTGGACTTAACCTACAGCAAATTGGTTTTACCTTAGCAGGGCTGGAAGCTGTTGATGCCACTGCTTAGTTTAGCTAAGGGACTAAGCAGTGCTGGAGAACATTAGGAATCATCCACAAAGCCAACAGGGATAGCCCAGCATTAGCTTCAGTCGGTTAATCTACCATCTGTGAACACCCACACACTGCTTGCACAAGGAGAGACTTTTGCTATAGTGAAGAAATTAATCTAGGTCAACAACACAGAGGCTGTGGTGTCAATCATGTGCAGAGGCTTATCACATAGTTCCTATAGGTCCTGTTTTAGCCCAGTGGTTACTGCTGAGATTGACTTGGCACCTAGGGAGCCCACTGTACAGTGCTGCATGGACCAGAATGTATCTTTGACTTCGAGATCTCACAGCCTAGAATAGTGTAATAAATAGTAGTCCTTCCCTGCAACAGAGTAAGGCTGCAGTAAGTGGAGCTGTTTCCTCTCTTCATGCCACATCCCAGCATAACCCCAATGTCATAAAAGAATATAGTTGAAACTCATAATATTTAACATTAACTAGATAGGCAAAGAGAGCAAATTTTAGCTCACTGCATTAGACATTAGCTTTTTGTTTAAACACTTTAACGTACACTCCACCTAAAATAACTGAGCAGCTTTGACAATGATCAGCTCCAACCTAACCCGAACCTTAATCCAGTCAGCTTTTGTATCTGTTTTTCTGAGACGCCTTCTCTTTCTTGTCACTGAAATATTGCCAACTCTATTTCACCTCACATCTTATTTAGTGTCTACCCTAAAACCTCTAGTTCCTGTAGGCAAGTAGTTAAAAGAAAATCTTAGTTTCCCTTTGCAGAGTTTCTAGGTCTCATACTTGCAGCAAAAGGCTTGAAAACGTGAATCATAACAGCTTAAAGAAAGCAAATACAAAACCCTCAAAGGCAGTTTTTTAACAAAATTCTCACAACTTTTATGACAAGCTTATAATCTGAAGAGGAGAGGCAGGCGTCCGACTCATGATTTCCAAGTCCTTGGGGTTCAAATGTAAGGATTCCTCTTCACCTTCCTTTTCTGCTTCTGCTTTTCTACTCTTGTATTTTGCATGAAGAACGAAGATGCCCAAATTTCTGGTAGAAATCATCTTCAGCACGATTCAGAGCTTCCTCGTCTATGTAGACAGCTGGTCTCCGGGATGCCAAAAAGTACTGCACTTTCCGCAGGCTCCATCCCTTCACGTACTTCAGCCAGCCACTGACAGCAGCTGTAGACCTGCCAACGCCAGCGTTGCAATGAACGTAGACAGTGTGTCCATTCTCCAGTAGCCCGTGCAAGAGGCAGACAGCTTGCGGCAACATCTGTATTCTTCCTAAGGTCAAAAACAAGGCACGTTCATTTGCATTTGAGAAAGCTAGGTTCACAGTTGAGATTTTGTCTGTACAGCCTGATAAACCATGAATCATAATGGCAAACCTGACATAATTGGGGAGTTTTCTTTTTTTTTCTTTTTCTTTTTTTCAAATGACCTTCTACCCTAACTTTGTTTTTTCTTGCAACATAGATTCGGATCACACAAAATTTGTAAAACACCCCAAGTCTTCTCTAAATACACATTCTGATTAACATTGGATGTGTGTGGCATATTTGTTTTCACAGGAACTGAGACAAGTCAGCAAATTACATCAAATAGCACATCTTATATAGCATTAAAGTTAGCAGGCCAAAAATGAAATGGCTATTAGTACTAGAGGCTTGTGAAGCTACCTATGTACCACTGCTTTCCAAAACATTGTAGTGAAGGCCATTATGTCAATAATAAGGGAGGGAGGGAGAGCAGAAGAGTGTTTTCCTGTACAACTTAATAAGTTATGATTTAATTGTGTACTATGCATGTGGTTAAACAACACAGAACAGCCTTTCTCACTCCCAAAGGGATGAATATACCATATTTCCTGATGCCTTTCTCCCTGCTACCCTGGGAACTGAAGCTGCAAACATCAGAGCCTAACTTTTCCTCATGGCACAAATGAGCACTGACATTAAGCCCTTTCAAATCCCTTTTTTAACGTCTCCTGTCTTCCCCGATGTCCTATTACTGATATGACAGTTCTCTCTTTGTGGCAGCAATATTTCACTCTATTGAAAGCACTCTCTTCTGCTGGTAGGCCACTCACTTGAAAACATGCACACTTTCTAACCTACTGGCTGGAAACAAGATTTTGAACTGAGCATTGCAACGGAGGAATTAAAAATAATAATAATATATGCTACAACAGCAGGTGCCATGGGTATTCTAAATTAATTACAAATAATTATATAAATGACTCTATGAAGATTCATCAGACTGGGATACTATAGTTAAAGAAAAACTGTTTCTTGGGGGAAGGGAATAGCAGAGGCAGACATACAGCACTGTGTCTCCATTTTTAACCAGCAAGGAGGGCAAGCTGTCCTGCTGTGCAAGCTTGCAGTCTTCCACCTACACAGCATTTTCATTATGCAGGCTGAATTCAAGCTGAAAGCAAAAACAGTCAAGCAGTTATCAATGTCGGATGGCCTTAAACTCAAATACACATATACTGCCAGACGCAAAGTACTTTAGATGGCCTCTCTGCCTACAAGAAAACGTGAATAATTTGTTAGAGACAACACACAGAGAAATTATACCTTGTGTTAGCTATATTTTTACGCAAAATTTACACAGAAAAAAAAAACCAGTTACAAAAGTGACAGATTAGTAACTCAAACAGTTTGTTACTATTAATGTACTGCAAAAGCGGCCTGAGCATTACCTTCAGTGCTCATGTCTGGGGTTGGCATCCAGACATAGGCAAGACCTTCCTCTTTGTACAGTTTCATGAGGATTTCGGGGCTCATGGGTTCTGGGTAGCGGTTGCAGCCCCAGGAATTCTGAACAATGTCCCATTCGGTCTGGAAGTTCATCACAGCCGTAACACCCAGCTCGTGCTTCAGCTTCACGGTTACATGCTCCAGCTGCCGAGGGCAACTTCCTAGCCAGATGTTTGGCAGAATTCTAGCATTGAGAAAACATTGCAGTGGGATTGATTAAAATATCTTAACAAGGAAACTGCCAAGTTCAGTGGTGTTCCAGCTCCAACCTGCTTAGCACCATCACACGAACACTGCTAAGCGCAGCCTTTTCATGTCACACAGGAAGCAGCTTCTTATTTCATTACAGTTGAGTTGGTAATTTTTGATGCTGGGGATCAAGTTCCTAACCTACCGCAAAGAGCAGACAGTCTAAGAAAAAATTCACAGCATAATTAGTAGCACAGGTCTCTAAGGCATCCATCATTAAGCTTGCAGTAGAAGCTTACTAACATCACAGATTAGAATAAGACAACTCTGAAGCAATTTGCACAAAAAACCCCCCCAGATCTAAAAGATTCACATGATCCAGATCTGAATTACTTACTAATAAGTCAAACACATATAACTCTTCCAGCTTTGTAGCTACCACTATAATGAGGAAAGTAGACAGAAAAAAAAACCCAACTTAAACTACCCTTCTGTAAGGAAACTCAAAAATGAATGAGTGATTTTCTTCTCATTTTTCTCTGCTCTTGTGAGTCTAGTGAGAACCAAATGCAGAATTACAATACATGTCTAGCTTCCCTCAAGGCGCAAAGAACCAGAAATTTTGGAAGAAAACTCAAGAGATGTGTAAGATGGATAAACAACCATATTTCTGGTACTTATCTAAATCAAACTTTAAGACTTCTATGGTCATCACATTGTTAATTATCATAAAATTATTGTATGTCTCAACAGATTTTGACATAAATATAAACTGAATATTAAGAGGTTTGTTTTCAAATTAAGATATTTTAATCTGCACATGCAATTAAACTGATGGTATCTACAATGGATTATTTACATGCACAAATTATTAGTGATCTACTTTGATTTTTTTTGTTTGCATAAACTTCTATTTTGAACATGCAATCCACAAACTACACAAAATATCCCTGCAGTTGAACAAACAACTTTGCAAAAATTATTAACTGCAAAAAAATGAAGCCACTCTATGACAAAAGCAAGATCCTCAAAACCAAAATGTCTGCCACGCATTTCTTATGTTTTTTTTCCAATTTGAATCTCAGAGACAAATAAGAAAAGTTTTATGTTTATTCAGGAGCAGTTACTCCTATAAACAGCCCTTAAACCATCAGGTAGCTATTTCTATTCCACTATCACAGTCATAAGTACTTACTAGTATTTAATTAAGACCTGTAATTGATAGTGATTAAATCCTGCTATGTTATTACTGAAAGACTGTCAAAAAGAAAAATTCAAATCCAGGACCCACTTTTTATTATTGTTTCCTGTATTTCAGCTGCATCCACAGTGAGTTACATACCAGCCACACAAACACAGTCTTTGGCCTTAACAACCCCTGTTTCAGTGAGACAACACACTTGATCTCAGTATATGGTAACTGAGTCCAATTTAGACAAATGTGTTACATAGCAAATAGCCATTTCAACCGTGAGATTGTTTGAAGACATTTGATTTAGCTGATGTTTCACATCCATGTTCTGGTCTAGACTGCGGTGAGAGTATTTCCCATTGCTAGTAGAGAATGCATTTGTTCCTAAGCAGCAAGCAAGTTTAACCCAAAATTTCAGAAATTAAGATTCACACCTTTGTCACTTTTCTCACACTCCTGAATGCTACCTTATAAAGGAGAGAAGACATTGAAAGAAAGAAGTTCTAATACACAGGTTCTGGATTTCTTAAGCTACAAATTGAATTCAGTTCACATATTAAGAAATATCAATACTTGGTCAACACTGGATTCCACAGCAACCTGAAGGAAATGCAATAAAGCGCAACAATTGTGTATTACCATTATGTTCAAGGCACAATCCCACATAGTGCTACAGGAAGGGAGCTTCTCAAAACTACCCAAAATCCAGCATAACCAGCTCGAGCATTCCCACTGGCCAGAGGGGTTTGCGAAGGTCCACGGCAACAATTGCTTCACTGCCCCACTTCCCATGTGCCAGCCCCACAGCAAACCCCAACCTAACCTGAAAGGGTGGCCGCTGTCAGACTTCTGCCACAGGAATCCGCTGCAATGATTACAGCATTTCAAGGTGGCGAATGTAAGAGAAAGTGCCCTGACAGACGCTGATGAATGGCTGGAGATGAGCAATGCCCACAAAACTCCATAGCCGGAAAAGAAAAGTGGCAATATCACTAATACCTTGTGACAGCATGAGGATATTCTTTCAAGAACAAGAACATTAGCATCCTTCCTTCATGAGCTTTCCTGGAGACTCATGCATATGTAATTCTCTCGATATTTTGGGAAACATCTAATACAATAAGTTACCTTGACAGCAGAGCAAAACTGTGTTTTCTAGCATTTGATTGAATCAGGAATGACTGAAGTGTTCCTGAGGTAAATAAAACTCTGGGTAGTCCTCTTGCTTACAGAGAAATCAATACTTTATAATTTTTTCCCCCATGATTATTTAGTGGGCAAACATCACAGCTGCGCTACCTACAAGAGCACTGGGATATACATCATTTGTTTATTTTGTTCTTGTAGCCTAAAGGGTCTTGTCCATGACAAGACCTCCTGTATTGCACAATAATAATTGCATTTACAGAACAACTGGATGGGTTTACCAAGTTTTTATCACTGTCTTTCCCTGTAATTAACCAAACTAGTGGTGGCATTCAGAGAATGACCAAAACAACATATTTAGGACAGCCAATACTTGTGAACTATTTTTCTAATCAGGTCCTAGATTTTAGCCTTTGAGAGGATCAAGCTGCAGCCTTGACCTTGGTCTTCAAGCCCCTTATTTACCCACCTCCAAATAACTGTAATGTCTTGGTCTTACCAGACAAGACTTAACCACTCTTTTACTGGGAAAACACTCCATGCAGAAAACAGTACTGCAGAGCTGTCTTATTGGCCAATTTACATCAAAGTTCTGGGATAATTCTACTGCATAGTACCTATATTTCCATTTGCCTTTATCTGGTTCATACCTTGACTTTGTCTTACATCAGAAGGAAAGAATGAAAGGGTCAGTGCACACGCGAGTACAGAAACTGACAGCGAGTTTAGCAGCTGTATTTTATATATTGATTTTTGAGAGCCCTACTGAGGGCTTAATTATGCTGAGGACCAGGGAAACGTACATATTAAACAAAGCAGGAATGTGGTAATTTCATTTTTACATCTTTCCTTAATAATGTGACTTTTAGTTTTCCTTTTCCAGTGTGGCCTTTCTTCTTTAAGTTGCCACTGTACTTCAGTAGGTAGCTAGATTTTAGCCACAAGACTGTTTGGCATGAGAAAGAGACCTCTTTTACTTCCCCCTCTCAATTGTCATGTAATAGTGCTCTGAGCTCTCTGACAGCTGCTGCCTTCCAGCTCACATGTGGTTGTTTTCCAGCAGCAGCTTAAGTGATGCCTAAATACAGTTCAAAAAACATTTAGGGATTATGTGTGATCAATAAACCTATAATCTTTCCAGCCATTAACCCCTGTCATATTCCCCAAATATCACAACAGGATGGTGTTCTAACAAAATTCTACTTAGAATTCTGCTTTAAGATAAAAATGGCACTTTTTCATTGCACATGTTAACTCCCTGTGTTACTAAGGACAGTAACCCATGCTTGGTCCCAGAAGACATGGTCGATTCAGTCAGAGGCAGTTTATCAATGAAGAAATCACCTAGAGTAACATGAAAAATATTCAGCTAACTTCTGAGATTAAGACTTGTAGATTGTCTAAAAGCCCTTTAAAGCTACTTTCTGCGAAGTTACTTTCCACACACCCTATGCTTCAGTTCTCCATTAGTAATATGGAGATAATGTTTATCTAGCTTAAGGGGACTTTGGGGGATTAAATGAATGAATGAATGTGAGAAGCTTGAATTTGTAGTAACAAGGACTAAATGTTAGGCAGGTGTCTGCTCAGTTTACTTGATTTACGAGCCCAGACTGAAGGCTGATGTGTTAAAAACCTGCCGTTTCACTTGTAAACTGAGAAAATCAACAACGATTTATCATTACCAGGGAATAAATATGGAACACCCTGAAATCACTTGTATGGTTATTTTCCAGCTGTCATCACACTTAAATTATTTTTAATGATGCAGATATATATTGCACTTGGTTGCTTCCCCCCAGGACCCTGCACAGCCTAGATTAAATTATAACAATTCACTATGAATGCATCTGAAACAACAAACGCATTCCATTTAATCAATGCATATGCAAATAGTCTTCCCATCTTTAAGGAGCAAATGAGTCTGAGGCAATGAAAGATTAGCATTCTGGTACTTTTGTTTTTATTGGTGCAGATTGTAATTTTCAGGCTAGAGGAAATGTTCCCAAAGCGTGATGCACTGTACGTTTCAGTCTGAGACCTCCACAGACAGTACAAACCCAACCCAGCAACTGTAGCTGTAGGGATCTGATTCACAGGGAGGGTGACTTGCCCTTGGGGAAGATACCAGGTTACTGCATCGGGTGGTCAGCTCCTCCTCCAGATGTCTACCCTGCTTTTTAGGCAGCTCCTGTGTTACTTTTGTTGATAATGGTTTAAGGCAAATGGGCAACAAATTTAAATTTCTTTAAAATGCTGAGCTGTAAGCTGGGATGACTCAGGTACTGTTTCCACATCTGTTCAATCATCAGTGTACTAGGAGCAGGCATCTTACAATCTCTCCTAAAGTCAGTCAACCCTTCCGAGGAGTCACAGTTCTTGCAGAAAAGGGTAGGATTCAAGCCTTTGGGGAACACGTTTCATCAGAACGTCTATCAGGTACAGTATTTCAGATGTCCTTTTATCCCTATAGCTGCCAGCTTTAATCAAGAAAGAGGACTTTGCCAAACTAAGGGAAAATACTCAGGTATTTTTCATTGGTTATTGGCAACAGAGTGATCCATCAACCGTGCCATTTGTTTATATCAGTAATATTTTTGACCAAGGTCCAGTGCATTATTTTAAATGAAAAGTGATGGATTGATTCATCCTTCAGCACCAGGTTAAGATGTAGCCTGATGTTGAAGCTTGTAATTCACTTCAGTTGTCTGCACCAGTCTTCCTTAGATCCCGCTAAGCATCTGATGACAGCAAGGTTAAGTGCTAATTTATACATATAACAAGACAGAGCAATTCAGCTGAAATGACAAACAAAATAATGATTAAATCAGCTGTGTCCCTTTATGATGAGGGTGGTGAAACACTGGCACAGGTACAGGTACAGAGAGGTGGTAGATGCCCCATCCCTGGAAACATTCAAGGTCAGGCTGGACGGGGCTCTGAGCAACCTGATCTAACTGCAGATGTCCCTGCCCATGGCAGGGGGGTTGGACTAGATGAGCTTTAAAGGTCCCTTCCAACCCAAACTATTCTATGATGCTGTGATTCTATTTCCTAAAGGTGTAGCATGCAACTGCAGCTATGTGTAACTTGCAGCAATATTTATCCTGCATTCCCAGAAGAGCAACATATATAATTCAATCTATTTACCCCCAGCATTTTATGATGCTTATATGCATACGAAGTGTTTTTTGTACTGATGTAGTGCTATTACCCTGACACCACTACAAGCAAGCAGCCCAAGGGGATTGTAGGCCTGAAGTACAACTCAGTTAGAGATGTTTTTTTGCAGCACTGTAACTACTGGAGACTGGTTCCAATTATAGCACATTCCTATTTCCTCACCTGATGGCACTGGAGCAGGAACTTGTTCAGAATTTTTTTATAAGTTGGATTTTTAATGGAAAATGATCTGTCTGAACCAAAGGCTTGCATTGAAACTTTCTACTTTTAACCAAATTTAAACTACTTCGAAGACCAAATGTCTGATAAGAAATAAAGGGAGACAGGGGGATGGCAGCAGAAAACTCCTGCCTCTCTTTCTCTTGTTTGACACAAAAGAGATTTCCAAAAGTATTGCTTTGGGCATATTCAAAATGAGAATATAGGAAATCCTACCAGATGTAGCTGAGATGCTCTTTTGTCTTTTCTCTACCCTCTGCCTTGTGACAAGGCACATCACTTTAAATGGTGATACCACTGAATTATGATGACCCAGAACTATCATCCTGTATGTGCTCCTTCTTTTGCCATCAGCATCCTTTTAACAATATATAGCAGCTTATTCTTAGGTACATGCATGCCTTCCCTGAAGTACCAAACTAGACATCTCTCCTCTGGGCCTTCCTTGTTCTTTTCTCCTGAAGCTGTGACAGTGAAAATACTAAGAACACTTGCTAGAAATCAGATGACGTTCCTGTACCTTTGTCAGAGCAACCTAGAAACATGACTTAGATTGCTATCTAATGTCCCGAAATGCGTTTACAGAGACAGATTTTCAAATGACCAAATTCTGCTCTCCAGTGGAAGATCTGAACACTTTCAAATATTGCTTGATATGTAGAAAGCACACTGATGACTATCCTCACCTTCAGAAATATTTTCCTAATGTCCAATATGAATAGTGCAGTCACAGGTCACAGTGACATCTTCTTGTCTCCATAATGGACACAAAGAACAGATTATTCCCTTCCACTCCGCAAAATCCTTTTACCTATCTGAAAATAACTAACGTACACCCCCACAGCCTTGTATTCTTCACACACACACACACACACACATTGCTTGTCATATATTCAAAGCATCTGATTATTCTTGTTTGCCTTTGGACTCTCCAGCTGGTCAACATCTTTCTTAAGATGTTATGCCCAGTGCTGGAAAGAGATCTTACCGTTTCTGTGAAGAACTGAAGAATAGTTACTTCTTGTGCCTCAAAGGCTATATCCCTCTTTATAGTTCCCTGACTGTCCTTTTACAGCATGACACTGTTGACCTATATTCAACATGGAACTCTGTTTTCAAGTTAAGATCTCTCACAAGAGACAAGTCTACTCAAGGAGAGAGTAAAATCTACCCCAAACAGAATTAAAGATTTTATTAGTTACAACTGCCAGTGGTACCAAATAAAACTAAATGAATATGTAGCAAAGGAGCAGATGAGATTCACAGTTGATGAATGCATCTCAGTAATATATCTTAGAATAAATAATCTCAGCCACTCACACACATCACTGGGTTTTAAGCTGACTATAATAAATTAGAAAGGGAAACAGTACATGCTTGCAGAAATGCTGGGTGAAAGTGTTGCTTTATAGAGAGGTCAAAGTGGTAATATTAGTCTGCACAAAAAAGTGAACTGAAAATAACAGAAAATTTATAGTAACCCTCTAAAAATCATTGATCCCGTTCTGTGAACTCAAACTTTGAACTTTCTATTAACTATTTTATTCTATCAAAAAAGATACAGTAAAACGAAAACATTTCAAATACAGATACTAGCTATTTCTTGCGAAAATACTTTCATATGAGGGCAGACTATGAATTGAACATTTTTAAGAGGGAATTGGATGACTGCTTAAAGATAAAATATATGGGAGGGGGAAATAAACTGGGTCTATCTACATAAAACAGGTAAAGAATCTCAACTTCCATATAGTTTCACCTATAAAGCAGCTACCAAGAGATGAGAAAAATGGCAGATTTTTTTAATCTTTTTTTTTTATTCTTGCATCTTCATCCAAAATACTGACAACATAAGCAGATATTAAAACAGCAGGGTCCCTGGATTGGTCTTGTACAAGAATTCTGGTTTCATTACATTCTCTTTAAATAAAGGACAGAGAGATCTCTCAGCAAAATGCCTCCTTGCCAATGAAATAATAATGTAGAACGGAGGGGTTACGACACTGACATTTCATTGCACAGGGCACGTGGGTAAATGGCTGTGGTCTTAATCTCTTCTCCTGCTGACTTACTGATAAAGTCTCCTTGCAGAAGACAAGCTGATGGAGGCTTTGTGATGAGAGGCTTGACTTAAGTAGGATTGACTGAACACAGTCTGATACACTCAATTGCCCAGCACGCAGACAAGCACAAAGGGCCAGAGTAGGAGAGCAAGGTTTGATGATACTATGGTCTAACTCACAGAACACCAAGATCTAATAGCCAGGCTTAATAAGATCACTTTTATCAATAAAGATTAAATAAATAGCCATAACCTTAGCAGAAGTCATCAGAGAAAAGTGTTGATTAATGATAAAACTATATCCTACTGAAACAACAAGGCTGCAGACCTTGTAAAAACTACTTATATTTTTGAACAAGAAATTGCTTTTACCTAACTGCCAAGTGTAGAAGGAGCACAAGTCATTGCTTATAAATTTGTTCTGCTTTACCACTGAAAGAGTGCAGTTTATTGTGAAGTTAAGAATTTTACCTCAGGGCTTTAAATGAGGAGAATTAAATAGACTCCAATGTAGTTCCAAGGTGGTTTTTTTTCTTCTTCTACTTATTTGGCACTGTGATGAAAAGTAATTAAGCTCTGGCAAATTTCCTTCTTAGATGTAATTTGGACTACTTATCTAGCCTCTCACATGGGAGCAGACTTGGCAACTAAAAAGAAACACCTGCTTTTATCACTTTAGAACAACACTTTGTCAGCTTAGCAATATGCAAAGTTTCTCAAGCCCTTGAATTTTGAGTGTTATGCTTAATAGTATCTTATTTATTCCATGTTCTCAAATTTATGCATGAATGTGGCATCAAACTACCTCATTTGCTGATATGCAGAGCAAATAAGCCATTAAGATTTGACCTCAAGCTGACAATGAGCTAAAATGAAAACAGGTAAGAATAATATCAAACTGGTAACTGAAATATAAGGTTACCCAGACATTCAGCTACAAAGCAGTTCCAGTAGTACAGTGCCCTCAGCTTCTGCTGTCTTAGAAGGAGATTTCCGTCGCATCAGCTTGATGGCACAAAAGGGCTTGGTTGTCCCCCTTCACCCATCAATCTGCATTTACAGCAGGTGTTATGATGCACTCTTCAGGTTATGAGACAAGGAGCAATCATGCTAATCCCTGAGCACACCACAGCTCTCCTCCTCATTCATAACCTTCTGGTGGATGCTGACCCTGGGGAGGCCTGTAGGCTATGTCTGCTTTAGGGATTGTCCTTGCTTTGAGTGCACGAGGGATGCAGGATAAGAAGGATCCACATGAGTAGAATTAAAGTCAATCACATAAGAGAAGTTCGTCTAGATGGATCCACAAAGCTTTCTGTTTATGGCCCATTTTCCCCTTCCACAGCAATCTCAAACATTCCCTTACAAGGAGCATAAGAGCTTTATTAGAAGAAACTCACAAAAACATCTCATACGGACAGCTGCAGAGATCAAGGGCATTTCTAATCCAATACCCTGCCACAGCAGGGAACGTATTTGATGAAAACACCTAGACAACTGGGAAGTAAACCACATCCTATGCTGTAAAAATGACAATAATGCTTGGATAAATAAGCAGTAGCACTATGGCTGAGAATCACAAAATAATCCTTCTGTTGTATTCAGTACTGGTAGACCGTCATCAGGAGGAATGGGAAGAAGGAAGAGAAACACCTGGAAAGCCCTGCAGAGAGTACCAGAACAATGAGAGATCTAGAAGACGAGTTTTCAGAGAAAAGACTGAAAGAACCAAGGGTTAATATCAAAATGAAAATTTGAAGTTCCAACCTCAGCCACTCCGTAATTCTGGGAAAAAGGATAGGAGTTTCCAAGCATATACGAGATGGCTATAAAGGGGCAGGATACTAATTTGTTCTCCAAGTCTGCTGTGGAGAGGACAAGAAATGAACTTAAATTGTGCTAGGGAGACTTAAATTGAGATTAGGAAAGCTTTTTAATGGTGGAAATAGTGAGGTAATTGAATGGAAGAGTAACAGGGCTGTAGAGTCTCATCACTGAGATGAGATCATATTTAAGATCAGGCTGGATAAACCTAGAATGATTTAAATGTAATTGAGACTAAGTTACAGCAAGGAAATGGACAGGATGCTTTCTGAGGTCTCTTTGAGCCAATGATCTATGATACTATAATCATAAACTTTAATTTTCATCTCTGGGATCACTACCTATACTAATTTATCAAGCTTCACCTTGAAATAATTTAGGTTCCTTGTCCTCCCTGCCCTATTTGAAAGGTCATTCCAGATTCAGACATCATTCCTCTGATGTCAGAAACCTTGTTCTAATTTACATTCTAAATTCATTCAGAAGCAATTCATATCCATTTGATCTTAAAGCAGGTTCAATTTCAATAATTCTTCTTCCTCCTTTGTACTAATTCCTGAATGTCTTTTACAAATAGTAATATATCCTCTTTCCCAGTCTTCATTTAACTATGGTGTCTATCTATCTCAGACACCAGAAGTAGTCAAGCTATGGTAGCACAGAGCTCCTTGCAAGCCAATTTATTTTGCTCCAACTCCAGCATCATAAAAGCTACACAGCCTGTGGAAAATGCCCTCACTCATTCCAAGTTAGCTCACGTATCTCTGCTTTTCCTCGGTTTGTGATGAAGGCATATCTAGGAACGCCTGACAGAAACAAAAAAAGAATGTTACTTCATTTTGTATTTTAAATAGGTTTGTGTGATAAAGGCATATCTAGGAACCCCTGACACAGAAACAAAAAAAGAATGTTGCATCATTTTGTATTTTAAATAGGTTTGCAAAACCAAATTTGCTATTCCCATTCCTCCTGTGATACAGAGAGGATGTAAAGTTCTCCTAGCAAGAAACCTTGGGGATTCTTTTTGTGGGATATTTCCCGACCATAAAGTTCCTGTGAAGAAGGCAATACAAAAGAGGCAGTGTATCCCCATTAATGGGGATTGCACCATGACCACAAAGGTCAATTACTGATAGATGAGATAAACCAGCCTGATACAGCTGATCTCTTCCATGCCAGGATGAGAACATGTTTTAGACTTGTCCCCGCCTTGGGAAGTGGAAGTGCAAAAGGCATTGTAAACCATCTTTGTTCTTCTGACACAATAACAGATCAAATTTACCTAATTTTGTCTCTAGGATAAGTGTGCATGTTCCAATAAATTCAATGGAATTGCTCTCTTTAAGCTTGCAGTACATTTGGATCTATACAGGGGAAAAAAACCCCACACTAAACTTTTCTCCTCTCTCATTCACCTCACTCCATTAAAAAGCTTAAAGCCAATGAATTTATATCTTACACATTTTTTATAATCTATTTTATCTCTACTCTAGATATGATCTGAAATAACTTGGTCACACAAGACTTTATGTACATGGCCAGAACTAAATTGTGGAAGATAAAATTTTATCCTCCCTGTATTCAAAGTGAAATATCTTATGTCATATTTCACTACATATTTCTACTGTGAAGGTAAGAAAGTAATCATTCATAAGCACACCAATACCTTGTGGGACAGGCTGTCCAGATCTAGCCTTATAGGATTTAGTCAGATCTTATTTCCAAACATACTTGCAAGGTTTCTACTGAGGCCTGAGGAACACACTGCATGCAGCAGAAAGCAGGATTTGCCTTTGTAGGGAATGACTCTTCTCGTACTTCCATTTGTATAAACATTATCTGAAGCAAACTATGTGCCAATTACAAAAAATACAGCCTGAGAAGAGAATCAGGTTCCAAGGCTTGTAGTGAACAACCTGGAAAGGACTCCTCCATCGGCTTGTGAGGATTAATACTTAAATGCTCCAATTATAGAATCTTGTCTCATGCAACCATGGTTGCCAATGGTTACTTCCTACATATGTCTCCGTTAGGTTGCCAACATTCCCATTTGTTTCAAATTAGAACAAATACTCGGAAACACAAGAACAACAGGCTGCCAAACTAAGCCAGATCGTAATGAGCCATGAATGTCTTGGCATTAGGAATGAGAATTTCTAACATTAATGCTTAGCAAAGGGAATGATGCCACCGCTGGCACCTTTAAGGTAAAGCATCTTAACAAAATTGACTTAAACTGCTACAGATGAACTTTCAGTTAATCCCTGAGAAGTGTCTTCTTTCAGAGCTTACTGATTAGCAGCTGCATAGAAATCTAGACTGCAAAAATAATGAAAGATAAATCCACTTTTCAAAATGCAGCATTTCAGATCCAATGGAAATGCTTTCCAATGCTTCAGAAACAAGCACATAGTCATGAAAATTACATTATTGCAAAGCACAGTTTATTGCAAGGTGGCCTTGTGATCCACATGGCAGCGTACGCACACGTACAAAGTGCTGGAATCCCCTCAGAACTGCAACAGTCAGAGGAAGCAGCGCATCCGTCCCGTGCGGTACCATCCAAATACAAAGGGCTTGATGGGCTCTGTATCTGTGTTCATTCCAGTTAAGATATTTATCCAGAATTTCTAAACCTGCATCAGTTCATTTATCTTAATTTTAAAGAGGGACAGACACATTCTAAAGTACCACAGGCTGGGGAACATTATTTTAGAAATATTGAGAAAAACTGAACCAATGCATCACCACAGTCAGTTACATAAATATCTAAAATAACATGTTCCCACAACAAAGTCAAATCAAAGGGACAACAGCTGCATGGTGCCACCATAATAAAATTGTCAGAAAACTTCATTTTAGCTAAAATACCTGGTTCCTAGACTATAAACACAAAATTAATAACCCTGGTGGATGAGTTGCCAACCTCAAAGGTTGAGGCCGAGACTGTAATGGAGCTACTGAGAGGCCCCAGGAGGACCTGTATAAGTCGTCTTAACACAAAACTGCAAAGCATAGTGGGATCTCTTGAAGAAGTCTTAGATGTCAAAAGGGAAAAAAATCATTTGACTTAAATTTTATGAACAAGCAATGCTGCAGGTTTTATTGGAACCCGAAGATTGACAAGAATTACCAAGGGTTGTCTATGTTTTTTTAAACTGCTTTTTTTTCAGATTTCTTTCTTTTCCTAGCAATATCATTCCACCTGCTTGGAAATTGAAATTGCAGGCATTTAAACAAATATATTAAAGTGATCTACTGTTACTAAAGTTTATGTAAATGTGTTTACATTCTCGGCTACAGCTTGACTTTGTAAATTTGTAAAGCATTACTCATACTGGATAGCCTCATTACCTAGCCTGCAAATATATTTGAGAAGCTTTTTCCTCCTTTCATCTCACCAGATCGAAGCAACTCAGTATTACAGGAAGCTGAGCAATTCAGTCTTTTGCAGTGAAAGCTGTAGTTAATGCTGTGTTTGGGAATGGTCTGCAACCCTTCAAGCTGGCAGCCGGACTGCAGAAAGAAGGAACACTAAAGAAATTATTTTATTAGGGAAGCTGCATATCCTCCTTATCAGATCTTCACCTTGGGAAAGTGAAAGCACTGGGTATAGCTGTTCTGAAGAGTTTTGAAAAGGCAGTACTGGAGAAGCTAGATAAACTAAAAAAATACTTAAAAAACAAAAGCTCTAGAAGCCCACCAACATCCACACATATATAGTAGCGCCTAGCATCCAGCCCCTGAACTGAAAGACAGAGCCATGGAGAGTCTTGCTGCGGGCCCACGGCTGATGACTGGGCTTTCTGCATGAATGCTACCATCCTATTCCTCCTGCTCTTCACACAATTACTTTAAATTGTAGGTAGGTAGATAGATGGAAGGAAAGAAAAGGAAAGAAAGAAAAGGAAAGGAAAGGAAAAGAGAAAGCTTCTACTTCATTATTGATTTTATCTATATTCTACATTCTCTTGTCTCTGTATTAAAACTGAAATGCATATTTCCACTTTTTCCTCTTCTTGCATGCTTAAAATCATCTTTTCTATTATTAGGTTTTTCACATCAAAGAAAAGACATTTCATTTAAACTTACAAACTATGGTGTCTATTGAACCAATAAAGAGGAAATTCTTATTTCTTAAACTTGGCAATGTCTATGACATTTGACTCCATTTATATCATAGTTCACAAGAAGACATACATTAAACTTCTGAACAACAGCAGGGATTATGTACCTGACTCCCTGAAATTAAATTTCCCAAACTACAAGCATTAACGGAGGGAACAAGAGATTTTCAGTTCAGCCTCTTAATATGTTCCCTGGGAAGACTAATGCAGTTCATTTCTTTGTTTTTTGTTTTTTCTTGCAGAGAGAAAATTATATATGGGAAAATACAGCAGCAATTTGATAATCTCTATTTACTCTTGGGAAATAAAATACTTATGTTTCTGAGACAAACTTCAAAGAAACTAGAGCTACATTCAAGTTGCCTTTCTAATAAATCATTTTTTATCCTTTAAATAGGATTCTCCATATTTTTATATGAAGGAGCTTTTTGAAAATTATCTTGTAAATATCTAGAGCATTTAAGCATGAAAACTTGCATTTGTATCTCTCAGCATTTATAAAAATTATTGAAGATAGAGGTAGAAGTCGTAAAAATAGCTTCAGCTTGCTACTGTTTTAAATGAAGTACCTTTTACACTTTTCCCATTTCATTTCAGTTGAAACAATTATGCAGTTGTTTATTTCAGATTTTTCTGACTTACAGGTTACCTGTTGCAGAAATACAGTATACACTGAGCAAGCAAACACCAAACCAGCTGGTGGTAATAAACTATCTGATGGTGTCACCTTTCACATTTGGGGACAGAAAATTCCCTTGTTTTGAGGCTTTTTTTCCTGTAAGAGTCAGCTGCAGGCTGGCTGGGCTAACCTGCCCTAGGAGTTGTGCCTGCAAAAACCAACGGGAAGGGTAGGCAGAGGGGGGCTACACTGCAAGCAAGTCCCTGGTGCAACAGTTTCACCTGTTATAAATTATGGAGTTTTCTTAGTGAAGTTCTTCCGATAACAACCAAATATCTGAATTCTCTCCCTCCTGGTAAATTAAATAGCAATAAGGTTGAGTACACAATCTCTGTTACCTTTAGGTAAACTATATTAAGAAATGCCAGTGATTACAGGGCACCTAATAAATGCATGTAAAAGCTAAGAAGAAATAAATAGCTGCAAGACAACTGGAACACCATCTTTGGTGAAAGAGTGATGCTGCCTCTTCCCCGTCATCCCGGCTGTGAGCTAAATTGCCTGGGATTTCACAATCTCAGACAATTTTGTTCACAGCCGGCAACAGCGGCAAATTGCTTTCCAATAGAGACAGAACTTTACTCCCTCACTGATGCCTGAATGTTAAAGAGTAAAGAGGCAGGAAAAATGGCTGAAGACCTCCAGAAGAAATACAGACAAGGGACAGGGAGGCAGAGTAGAACAGAAAGAGAAATTAGAAACAACAATAGTTTTTGCTCCCTAACAGTGATACCCCACAAAAAATTTGTATCTACTAGACTATCAACATTTGTCTGTTATATCCCACAGAGAAAAACAGAACAAATAAGTATGTTTAGTCCTCAAGGTTTTTTCATGGAGGGTTCCCAGTCTTCCTCTGGTTTTTGCTCCCAGAATGACACAGAACTGTAAGTTTTTCTTAAGAAGTAAGGAAATCATTTGGTGCATTTGGTGCAGTGCCACACCTATGAAAAGATCCATTTTAAAGAGCAACAGTGGTTTTAAGCAAATACTCCCCATTACCAGCCAGCTGATGAAAGCTGTTCATCTTGCCATCAACAGCCAGTCTCTTCTTGCTGCCATTTCATTAACGAAATACTCATTCCTGAACAACAACCCCTCTGAATAAATAATTGTCAATCAAACGCCTATTCCAAATGCCACAGATGAATGGCAGAATGGTAAAGAAAAATTCAGGAGAAAGCCCAGATAAAACTCACAAGACTATCTAGACAGCACGCAAAGCTCCCTTTTAGCTTGTTGAGTCCTGTTGCCCGCTCCTTGTTTAGAAATTACTTGCTTAAATTACTAGGTCTTTTTTGCTGAACCTTCATTTCAGGTTTTCTTCTAAAGCACCTTGCAAGCCACAAGCTCCTGGTATGTGAATGAAAGCCAGAAGCAGCAGCCAGTCTTCGCAGCTTTCTCTCCCTCTGCTGTCTCACAACACTCAGTCCAACTCAGCTATGCACGTCCTACCAGGTTTTTAAAATTATTCTCAAGAATTTTTAAAATTTGCCAGATTCACTGAGCTGACTAGAAGCACATTGAGCCATGCTCAATGTACTTCATGTGTATAATTTATACATATAAATTATTTGGTTTCCAGAGGAATGACACCTCTAATAAGTGCCGCCCTGCAGAGTTTTGTGCCAATGTGGTGTTACAAGCACCAGGACTCCTGCTGTGGTCCCGTTCCTCTTCCTGCTGCCGCGCACACGCTGACGGTCCAGCAGCGGCACCGCGCAGACCCCACAGAGCCCAGCCCAGCCCCACAACAGATGAAATTATAGTAACTTCTGAGATGGAAGTCTATGAAGAGCTTTGTTGCTGCAAAAGCTCTCTTTTTTCCTCGGGGCCATTACTGTTCAGGACTTTTAGCAATACTATCAGGAAGTTATTGCATATCCATACCACTGCCCTAGCCATCAAAGTTTAGGGACGCCAACTGGTTCTTCCTCAGCTGAGCCACAGGGCAGTTTGAAGGGCCTTGGTGTTACATCTGAGTATGATTCAGGCTGTGATTAGGGGAAAAAAACCCCCCTTTTCCAAATGTGTAACATCCAAAAGATTTCCTTTTTCTTTGCAGGGATAAGGAACAGAAAGAACTTCACAACCCTGCTTTCCTTCATGAGGAGTATAACAAAGGGAAACAAGATGTAGTGAAGGTGCCATGGAAGACATTTCTTTCTAGTACAGCTGAGTGCTAGGCATTACTCTGGGGGATTCAGTAGTTTCTGAACTGTGAAAATATTCTGTGTTTCATTAGAAATAGTTTGGTTTTCATCAAATGTGGAATCCACATATCAATGTGATTTGGCCTTATTGGCTATCAAGAATTATTCTAATCGCTCTATAACCTAAGGCAATGTAAAATTCCACATTAGATCACTTAAACTGTTATGCTGTTTAGACTATATATATAAACTGTTAAAAAATATTAATTTATCAATAATGCTGACAAAACATTTTGTGGCTTTATAGAAAGAGAAAACACTCAGAAAAGCTGGTGAATATTAATGCCTGCCATTTGAAAAATCGCTGACATAAAAATATTAATAGTTCACAAGTTTGATAGTTTTCAGTCCCATTTGCTGCCAAAATCATCCCCTCCCCCAATTTTATCATATTTACAGAGATAATATACCATCCAGCAGCCATTACTTCAACAGTGTCATCCCAACATAGACAGTATTTTGTGTCTCTCAGCCGCTACAGTATGCAACAAACCCGGCAGCATGCTGGCTAGTAGCCATTCATCAGATTTAACAGACCAGTCACTGTAGGTAGAAGTAATACTGGGAGTTCAAACACTGATGATAGCCATGTAAAAATCTTTAACCTAAAAGCTCTGTGATTTTTTTCTTCTGGCAAAATTTACATCACCCATTCTAATGCCAGATTTTGCTTGTTACTATGGCACTCACAAGAAATGCAATTAGAAATGAGTAGCTGACGTCCAGGAGTTCCCATTTCAAGCCCCTTTCGAGGTGGTAGGTCACGGCGAGGGAACTGGAGCTGTGCTGACAACAGCTATTTGCTAATACTCAGAAAACCAAAATGACTGAAAAGTGAGCTCCCGCGATCCAGCTCATCCCCAGCATTGCACAGGTACCACGGTTTGTGGCTGCACTGCTGGCACACCCTCACTGTATTTCTGTTCACACTTCATGGGACCGGGATTCGTAGCTAACTCTCTGATAGCCTGGCTTAGGTTATCCCAGCCAGGTGCCATCCTGCCCATGCAAAATCACAAAACTCAGAAAAGCGGAATCAGTTTTCAAGTTTTCAAGCCATTTTTAGGGAGGGCACAGTGTGGGGAGTTCATGAAAGAAGAAACTTTTTGTTTGGATGGGCAACAAACGTGGAAGAAAAATGCATTTGTTACCCAATACAGAGATACATCCAAATGAAATAAATGTAAACAAATAAAGGCTTTAAAAACTGATAAAATTCTGACCTCATAATTTGTTTGTCTTCTCACTCTTGCTTTTACTTCCTCACACTCCCTCTTAATTTTCAAGAACTTAAATAAAAAATTGCTTACAAGTCACTTCTTATGTCGATTTGAAACCCATTTTCTTCACAGCAGAGACTAGCAAAAGCATTTCACAGGTCCAGTTGAGGGTGATATAGAAAAATAAATGAAGATACACAAGGGGCAAAACAAAGAATTAATCTTTAAATCATTCCATAAAAGATGATTCCCATTGGTTAGTAAACAATGGTTCTAACTTAGACTACTTTAAGACTATAGCTTAGTATAATAAAACAATATTCAAACGAGTGGTCAAATGTCCTAGTTTCTGGGATAAACACATCACAAAATGTGGCTTAGAATATTTTCATTATTTAATGTATAAAATGGTCAGATAACTTTACAGTTAGAGCCCCAAGTACTGAAATCAAAGGCCAAACTCCTATTAATATTAAGTATTTTTAATCAGGATTATTTTACTAGAAGACAATCGAAGACTTTTGTTCCAGAGCTTATTATTTCGTATTCTTTTCTCTAATACCACAAGTACTCATTCTTTAGGCACAGGGGACAGCTAGCTCTCAGCTTTTAATGTTAATTACGGTAACCTCTGTAGACATCATCACTTCTTCTCTTAATTCATAACATAGGCATAAAGTATCAGTTCGGCTTTCTACCACAGTAGCATAGTTCGCTGCACTCTAGGGGGGTTTTGTGACAGATTCCTCTTTAAAGCTTTTTTTATAATTCAGTAATAAAAAAATTACTTCAGAATTACACTCAAAACAGAAAGGTATTTTATTTTGCGAATTAATTAAAACCAATAAGTCAGAAGAGAACTTAAAGAGTAAAAATAAATAAAAGCGCTCTCTCTTGCATTTTTTTCCAGTTGCATAATTCAAAGGTAATTCTGACTTCCTACTGAACCGAGATGGACATTATTCATTAATACAGGCTAGGGATGGGATACAAGATCAAGATGAAGACACCTAGCCCTGCTTATCTACAAACAAGTGTCTCCAGGCACAGCAATGCTCAATGCATTGCCCAAGGACAGCTTCCCACTGACATCGGAGACATCCTGTAGCATCTGGAACATCTGGATGGGGCTCACAGACATGGCCAAGGAGCTGTAAGGAACCACGCTCCTGTAGTGCGGCAGCTGGAAGCCAGGCAGGAAACTTTAGAGCATCTCCAATGACACTAGACATCAACATTCAAGGAACCAGACAGGATGTTTAATGTCTCATTACAAATCAATAGAGATCTCAGCAGCAGCGTCAGCAGAGTTTAGAGACCAATTCAATTCTTCGGTTCACTCTAAAGTAGACATCTAGTCACAAGTGAGTTGGATTGCTCTTTATAGACATATGAATCTAGTGGTCTTGATCTCAAGCTGAGTCCTACCGCAGATGTCTTTAAACATATCTTTACATTCATCAATCCCAGCGGTGTTCTAACATTCAAATAGCAATTACTGTGCCTCGTATGACCCAAACAAGTTAACAGAAGTTACATTATTTCCCTTCTCCAGTGATCCTCACGCAAAAATGTATTCAAGCAGCTTCTTGTGTTCCACCCCAATTAAAGACGCTTATCAATCAAGTAAACGCTTATTTTCTTCACAGGACAATTACTACAGACAAAAGGAAACTCAGTGCTCAGCAGCAGAATACTGCTTTAGTGCCTCCAGAAGGTAAACAAGAAGCATCTGGATTTTGCCCTGGATCATTACTCATCCACTCACCTATCTACATTAATATTTTAGTACAAATCGGGAGCACACATTTTATGTGACTCTCCTGATCATTCCCACTTAACACTTACCTTAGGTTATAACCTACATTACTACAGCAGTGTTGAAGGAAACTGTCTTGCCAACAAGCTACAAAGCATTTGTAAAGACTACAGCATAAATTAAGTTTAATTTGCAACCATCAAGAAACAAATGAACAAAAATAGTATTTCCAAGCACAAGGGTTCCTTTTCTTTTGATTTATTCTGTCTTACAGAAAACATTAGGGACATAAACACTGATGATAGCAACATGTTCGTTCATCAACTGCACAATTTCTTGGATTATATCCAGTTACAGGAACATCCCACTTGCTCCACAAATATGGAATATTTATATTTAATGGCCTTAATATTAAAGTGCAAAAAAGCTACCATAAAAACTGTACCTCAAAAAATTGTTGTCAGGACCCACGGCTACTCTCATGTAGTGACTCCCCCAATACATTCTTTTACATTTTAAACTCACTGGACATTTTCCTGTAAAATGTTTAGCAGCCATAACAATACTTCAGTCACAGATTAGCTGTCGTTGTCCGAGGAATTCACTTACAGAATCCAGTTTAGCTGCCTTTTACATGCAAAGCTTTGCAAAAGCATGCAAAGTATGTAAAAGATATTTTTCTTCATCAGATTTAGGAGATATGACCCACGAAAAGCACACACAATGAATAAAATTACAGTTATGAAGACAGTAAATTTGAAGTGTGCATTAGTAAAAATTAGACCCCATAGATGGCATCAAAGTAAGTGTCCTAAAATACATTGTATTTGAATGAGTAGGCAAAAACTATGGGAACTCACTACTTGGCAGGGGTGGATTTGGGAACCTAAAATTAGTCTGAAAATAGGAAACTGTAACTAGATGGCTTTTCCTCTTGGTGATACTCATTCCCGTAGCACCTAATATTGCCATCAAGCATCATTGTCTCCAACATATTACTTAAGGATTTTGTAATTTCAGCGGTCACTCCCTGTCTCGCTCTTATGCAATGTCTTTCTTCTGAGAATTGCAGAGGGGTTTATGTAAATAAGGCGTATAACAGCTGTGAATTAGGAAGTTCCACCTTTCACAGACGGAACTGAAACAGAGCTAACACACCCCAGATTTACAAGTTTTCTGAAGTAATCTTCTCCCAGAAAAATTACAATAACTCTAATTTGCTTTGGGAAATTACAGGGTCCCAAGTGTCCTAACTCTTCTGCAATTTGAAGGCATCTTATTGCAGTAATATCTAACATGAAAGAGAAAGGGACTGTTATTTTCTCCTGAATCAGATTTCAGTGATATGTGTCATTACACGTCCAAAACAAGCGAACACTAACAGCACAGAGGTATCAGTCATGACTCTGCAGCTGCGGGCAAGCTCTAGTTCACACTCAAAAAAAAAAAATTAATTCAAATCCTGCTATGCTTAAAAAACACATCACATACTCTCCAACCTGAATGACCAACACAATGTGAGCTCTCTAAATATGAGTTTAAACATAAATTCACTGATTTATGAGCAAACACATCTGTACTGAATAAGAAAAACCTGATTCCTCAGAGCATTGCCATCAGCCTCAGTATTATTCAGACCGATTTTTGGCAGCAGCAGGAAGCAGGCTCTTCTCACCCTCCTGCAGCCCCTTTAAAGTTGAGGCACATGTTTTATGAAGAAGCAAGGTGGTAAGGAAGCTCAGAGCAACTGTTTCTAATTGTTGTGATTAAACAGAGGACAAGTAAAATCAGTCCCAGGGCTCACATGGGAGGCCATTTTGACAGAGATGAACATAGAGAAGGGGCTCATGTCAGAAGTTTTCATTGATAAATCACTTCTCTCCAGCCGCTGCCGTTCTGTAAAGAACCTACAGCTGGTGACAGGACTTGGAATTTGTGCTCATAAAGCTTCCCGCAGTAGTGCTGCTCCGTTACAGTGTGCAAAAAAGGAACCTTAGCTGGATAACTATGATCCGACCATACACTGAGCTTTTAACCGTACAGGCAGAGGGACTGGCTTTTTGCTTCTGTTTTTTTGTTGTTGGTTTCGTTGTTGTTTTTTTTTCTTTTTGGTGATATTAATCTCCCTAGTACTCTTCTGAATCAATAAATCCATTACAAAATAAAGGCATTTTCATCAGCTCACTTCAGCTGCTCTGCCAAAACCCAAAATCTTCATCAGCCAGTATTTTTGGGCTGCTTTGTTATAACCAGCAGAACGGTGAATCCGCTCCCAACTGTTAATAATTAAAAAGTCATTTAAGGCTGCATATCTTCAAAGTATTAAAAATAATTATGCGACAGGACTGTTATGGGGTTCGCTCACTTAATATAGCTCAAAGAAATGAGATAAGAATTACTGAAGATGTACATATAAGGTTGCCTTGCAATGAAGGTATGTGTGTGTGAGAGGGCAACAGAGAAGGAGATCGTCATCTGGAAAAGACTACACAACTCAGAAAATTTTCTTCAAATATTCTTTAGGGGAATCTGCAGCTTTTTACCTAATCTTGGAAACACATAGTAACGCAGATAAGGCAGCATTAAATGGATCACTGCTGCCTCTGGAAAGGAAGATAAGTTAGCCTTTGGTACTTAGATATTCGCTTTCTGACAGCTGTTCTTCTTTCTCACAAACTTCCTCTGCCAAGCAAAGATTATTTGGGATTGACAAGTCTGTGCTTTGGAATAAACAAGATCTTTTCTCTGATAGGACGCTGGATACAGATGCTTAAGATACAGATAACAGTATAGTCTGTCAGGCATATTATACAGCTTGAGGGGGTCTCAGGAAAAAGGTACCAAGCCACACGAATGCGTACATATGCCTAACAGCGTTTATGAATCCGTGCTATTCCAAAAGATAGCAAGAGAAGGAAATCTTCACCTCATACACTGCAACTCTGACAAGAAAAAGACAATTCTGCTTCCTCCCCTGTGGGAGGGTGGAGACAGAAGAGTAGAAAGAGGAGGCAAGACGGTGAGGTTGGCATCGCTGAAGCGGTAGTCTGGAGAAATTCACACAAAGCAATGCTATGACCTAAGGAAAGTACGAGGTGCTTTAATTTCTTCCAAAAATACGTATCCCTTTGGGATCACTAGCTGCTCCATAACCAACACCAGCTGCACGTGGCATATCAGGGCTGCCAGCATTCATGCAACCATTATCAATCAACACACTTGCTGCCACATCCATGACTGGAGATGTGGAAAAAAGTTACAAATGGTCCCAAATTCCTCAGTGCCACTGTGTTAACCACGAGTGCTAAGGCTGCTGCTCTAAATAGAGCCTGTCCTTTATCTGCAGCCCTAAAGGGCGGATACCCCTCTTCTCTTTAAGCTTCATTGTCTCCTAATTCAGGCTGGGATGCTTCACTGGCGAGGCGCTGGACTCAAGTGAACAGCACGGAAGTACAAACATTTTAAGACTTGTCTAAGTTTTAGTATTTTTTTTAAATGCATTCACAGAAGCAGAAGTCATCTATAACAGCTGTCACTAATTGCAGTTGCTGCCGCACAGGAGCGATAACGCAACACCCTAAAGTTCTGGTGCTGGAATATATTCTTTTTGTTTCCCAGGACATGTTTTTCAGCAAAATAATCCCAAACCAAACACATTACATATTACATGCATATTTACATGTGTATTTGGACAAGCATTTGAAAATGACAGTTCCTCATAAATGTATCCATAAATTACCACTAGTCATTTTCAGATATGATGCAGCTTAACACACCTGTACAGGCTGCAAGTATCCTTGAACTCCGAATCTCTCCTTTTCATTGCCAAAAGTGACATTTAATTGCAAAGAGGCATTGAATCTTTGTTAAACTTTACTGTTACATACATACTACCATTCACCACTTCAAATTCAAAGTTTGCTGACATTATGTCAGTACAGATTTTCTGTTTGAATACTTGACACCAGCCAAGCCCTGCACTTTTCTTTTACCTGGAGTAATGGATAGCTTGATGTCCTGCAATATTAAAATAGAAGTCAGTTGTATGTTTCATCTCATCAGTATGTCCAGAGACTTCAATCCAGTGTGCTATTGGGAGGCAGTAAACTCCATCTACTATGTTGCTCTGGTTGTAAACACAACTTCGATCATGATGGGGCCCATTACCTAGAACAGAAGAAAGGACAATTGCAGGCTGTGCATCTGGAAAATCTTCTGAAAGATTTGCCTGAGACGTGAACTGAGTATTTAAGGCCAGGAGTGGTGTTTGCTGCCTGTTCAAACCGCATTTCTCATAACACATTATTAACACCTGAAATGGTTGTTTCAGAAGCACTGCCACAAAGCAAATGTTCAGCATTAAAATAAATTTTTGCAAATTATTGCAAAAAAAACCCCGTTAAAGCTGTATAACACTCCCAAATCATCAACTGTGGCACTTAAAATTTCAAGAATAATTAAGTTCCTCATTTGGCGCCTGATAATACGTGACCTCAGCATCCAACGTTTCTGCTGTGTGACCTCCCTCTGGGGGGTCCGGCTTGCTGCAGCCCGAGGTGTAGCTCTGACACAGCACAGCAGCGTCACCTTGCCTCAGGCTTACTTCTAACGAAATTGCTGAGCTACGAGAAAGACCTTGGAGAAAGCACAGAGTACAGCCATGCAAGAGCAGAAAGGTAAACCCTAAAACCGCAAACAAAGGTAGGACTGGTGACACCGGATTTGTTACCACCTTAAGGATTCAAGAGGAAAAAACACCAACGCGGAAAGGCATCAAATCCCGAAGAAGAAAAGAAGCAGGTTGCAGACAGCAACCTGGCAGCAAGGCAGACGTGTTTCGGGGAGAAGTGCCCGGGGGTCCTCCTCCACCTCACTCACAGCCGCCTGGCCAGCTAAGACCCTTCAGGTGTCCTGCGTGGGACAGGACGCACACCCGCACCTAGCCTAGGAGCTCATTAAATCCTGTCTTTTACGTTTGCTAACCAATAAACAATCACTTCGTACTCTTCAGATGTACACGTCCTGCTTACAGAGTCTGTTCATACACAGTAAAAGTTGCCCAAAGTGACCCAGAGAGAGACGGTCACATCTGCAATGGTGAGTGATCACAATTACCTAAAATGGCCCTGTCTAAGGTGAGAATTTTTTCTTATGGTTTCCACTATCTAATATCCATTACCCCTTCTTCTTCTCTTACAGCAGTAGTGTGAGCTTTAGTACAGAAAACCAATTTTTAATACCATGCCAGAGTAAGCAACTTGAATTGAACCGGGTCGTGTCATCAATGAAAAGGTTATCTAGCCTCCAAAAATTCCATACATGTAGATTCTGTCGTCCCCCCCCCAAATTTTACATACTTACTGTAATACTAATTGCCATGTAGGAATTATTGTGCAGATTAGAAGTGACCTAGTCTGTGGCTTGCTTTTAATGTAAGCCTGTTACACTTATACAATATTAATGATGTTAGAACATTTCTGAGTAAAATTACACCCAAAGGAATATCTTAAAATTTCACACTGCACGTAAATGCATGACCAGCTTCCAAGTACCACATTTAGGTAAATTTGCTAGAGCAAGAGAATTTTGGGAGATGTATTAATGCAATGATTGGAGAATAAGACTAACATTTAATACTAAAGCTCAAACAATCTCCTTATTTCCAGATGACATGCAGCACATTTTATCATAATTGTGAAGTATTATTATTTACCCAAAAGAAAAAGAAAAACCTAGGCAGAAAACTATTTTTCTTTCTATATTGCTGAACCATTATGCATCATATGCAATGGCAGGACATAGCTTTTGATAAGTAAGGGGAACAAGATCAGTATATAGCTCCTGAAGCTACAAATCTTGCCACTACGTTTTTCTCTCACATTTCTAATTGTTTACACATTCATACCACTTTTTAACAATATTTGAAGACTGCAGTACACATCAGCGAATACAACAGCGTAACAAAACCTGTGGATGTTTATGATGCTTAACTGACTTCACGTATTCAGCAAAACCTTTACAACGGCAAATAACACATCTCGCCTTCCCCATTTTACTCTCCGAGAACTGTCTGCAGCGATGCACGTCCCCATGGCCCTGCCCTGCCATCACAAGGCTGTGTCCCATCCTCGGGCACATGTCCTTGGGCAGATGTCCCCTCCCAGCCTCAGCCCCATCCCCAGGAGGTGCCCGACACTGGGGCTGGGACTGGGACTGCCCCGCGGCACCCAGCTGCCTGCGGCCAGCCCCACGAGGCGTCCCTGCAGCCCTCCGTCCCGGGGGAGCCCTCACTGCACCCTAGCAGTTTTGAACCACGTTCTCAGGCCCTCTGGCTCTTTTGCTGCTCCCAGCCCTCTTTCTCCTTGCACGCAGGTGCCCTTGTACCCACTCTGGCTCCCGCAAGGACTGCCCCTTCCATTGCTCACAGCTGTTCCTCCTCTCCCACCAGGGTTTCTGCATTAATTTTTGTAATCACAATCTATGAGCTCTCCCTCCTGCTTAATTTCTTCTTTCCTCAAGGTGCGAGTCAGTCCACAAAGACAACAAAGCCTCAGCCTTCGTCTCCATGTTCCCAGTTGTACCACTACATGCTTCCTACTTTCCCATTTCCGACTGCTGCTGCTTGAGGTGCATGTGCTTCTGTCATTTGCCAGTTTTACTGTCCATCCTCCTTCTCCTCCAGCTTTAATTCTTGCTCTTTTTTTCCTTCCTTCTCTATCATCTGCCTTCTTAAATGGCAGTAACCTCCTTACCTTGTAACCTTTTCACCTTCACTGTTATTCATTCCCTTACCTAGCCTACAAACACACGTGAAAGCAGGGCCAAGAGTAAATTGCCACGAGGCATTCGCTTCATTCGTTCCCTCAAACAGTTTTTATCAAATCTCAGTCTGAAAAGCTTCCTTCTCCAATTGTTATTTATTGTTGTTGATTTTTCTGCACCACTCAAACTCACCTTCCCGCTGTGGCCTACAGTCAAACAGGAATCTCAAAAGGTATGTTTCTGTCTTGGCTGTAATACTCAGGTAAACAATAACAGCTTGCATTTGTGACATTTTTCATGAGAATTGCATAGCTCTTTACTACTCCATACGTTATATACTGATCTATGAATTAACAACCCTGTTATTGAAATATGATATCTGTGCAACACAGTGTATATGAATATATATTCAACATATATATATTCATTTGTGGATGTATATATTCATGTACTTGTTGAATATGTATTCAACAAATAGAGTGATATAATTTTAGACAGGAAGGGCAGAGTGCTACGATCTCCAAGAAATACAAATTTAGAGAACAGTATGATCACACTGAACTGTGTTCAGGCAGCTGAATTCCCTATTCCCCCTGCAAGAGTTATGAAAGAAGGCAATTACCACAAATGATCAGGATCTCACTACCCAAGTAATATCCAAATGATACACAGGTGTTTTTCACTACAGTTTGCTTCACAAGACGCATTTAACAAGTAAGTTTCAGAAGAAGAGAAAATTTTTCTATCAGGTCACATCATGCTTCTGCTAGCACAGCTTGTCACAGGAAAACCATAATATTTTGATTGCCATAAAACAACAATGCAAGGAAATAGTTTCAGAAGTAGAGCCAGGTGACAAGTTTGGAGGAGTAATGTAGAACTCATTGATAATTTAGAGCTGCTAGATTGAATTCTCTCAACTTTATCTTCCAGAGTCATTTAATACAAAAATAAAAGTCAACCAATGAAACCAGCTTTCATTCAAGGTAACTGATCATAACCCATGTTTTAAATAGCAAACAATTAGCATCACTTACATGCTCTGTTACATATTTGCAGAATGTATACAGCTAGGAAAATGGGCACAGGTTGGGTGATGAGCAGAAATCATTTGCTGGATAACCCTCAGTCCTTCCTTGTCAACCCCTATTTTTTTTAAACTTTTCTCATGACTTTCCTCTGGCTGAGGCAAGGTGCATCAACCTCATGGTGCGAGGTACGTCCAGGCAAAACGTGCCTTAGTTCCATCTTAGCCCCTTAGCTCTGCTTAGGGAGCAGAATCCTTGCATCTCAACTGTGGTAGACTTACAGACAAGCCAGCCCAAGACTTCTCACAAGCGCTGGAAGAGCTCACGCCAAGAACAAAATAGCTTTCAGAGGCAGGATAAAAATCTGACACACTGAGCAAAACACTTACTCTCCCCTCCCTCACCACGACAGGCCAAGCAAAGTCCTTTCTGGGTTTGGATCCCTGGAGCACGGAGACTTTCCCAAGCCCAGGACAGCGAGCTGGGCAGGGTGTTCGCTACAGGCAGTGACCAACAGCCCCACGGATCAAAGACGACCTCTTCCTCGCTCTCCCTCTCGAGTCCAGGGCTGTTGGGTAGTTTGGGAGGAAACAGAGCACGTGATAAAGGCAGTGGGACCAAGCTCTGCAGAATCTGACTCTTCTCAGTGCATGAGAAGCATGTTGCTGCCCTTTCTAATTTCTTACCTTCTGCTCAGGCACCAGAGAGAAGAGACAGCGGCCGGTGCAGACAGAAGCGCCCCGAGACTGCCTGCGCGCAGAGTCTGGATGTGCCTGCTCACGTCCAAAGCTGCTCATACCCACACCAACTTCCTACTCCACTTAAACCTCAAGCCTGTCCTACCCCACAAGTCACCATTATCTGCTTTATCTGAAAGACCACCGCACCTTTGTATTTTCTAAGTAACTTCACTAAGAATTCAGATGCAGCAGCCCTTCCCCACAGAAACTACGCTCAGCTTTGTCGCTCGCTTCTCAAATTGCACAAAGCATTTCATGAAGTTAACAAAACTGAAGGCCTAAGTGCTGAAGTTTAGTTTCTGCACCTGAAGCTTGGAAAGGCCCCCACTTACATGCTGGGAAGGCGATCCTGACTGTGCTGGGCAACCACATCTGCCAGGATGTCTCTACATCACCGTCTGGCACGGCACAAACAGAGAAGGTCCAGGGTTTAGGTTGCTGCAATCCAACACGCTTCCAGGACCGCAAGTGGCACGTCACATCTTTACCAGCAACCAAGCGTGCATCACCGGCCAGTCCCAGGCACATACCGCTCACGCAGAGATGGAACGGCCGGAGGACTTCGTGTCCCCTTTTACCAGCTGCGTTCTCTAGACTTCACTCCATTAGGAGGGCAACAGCTGGAAGCGTAACAGTGCTGAGCGTGAGGGCACACGGCAGAATCCCCAGGGGAGCTGCGAGGCAAATTCTCACCAAAAGGAACCCTTTGGTGCATAAATTGTTCGTGTAAATTCATCTGTCCCCTTACACTGACTAGTCTCCCCAAGCTTACCCAAACCTTGGACGAAGACTTCAAGATACTTTGAATAACCACACCACACTCCCCCTCTCCGATTCCACCAGTCCCCAGAGTGGGAATTCATCACAACTCCCATTTAAACACTCCGCTCAGGCACAGCAGTCGTGCACCTCCTCACCAGCATTTGCGAGACGAGCTCCAGTCTCAGAACTCACACGTTACTCACAGCACAAAACACCAGACCACTGGGTAGGCTTCCAGGTACTTTTAATATGAAATAAACAATTATTTGGGTGAAATTTGTATTTTTTTTTTTTTTTATAGTCAAGAAAGCATTGTGCAGCCTCAAAGATTTGGGGGAATTTTAACAGCATTTCAACTTTTCTGTTCCTAGAGCCAGTAGTAAGGCAAAGAAAATCAAATCTGTTTTCCACTCGCCTGTTCATCTTTGCAGAAAAGAAAACAAGCACAAATGCCCTTTGAGAAAGGGCAATACCCAACAGGAAACACATGTTTTTACAGCTCAAACCACTTCTACATTAATATTTTTCTTCACCTTGTTTTTATTCATATTGTTCCAAGTGGCAGAACATTGGTTTAATTATTTATTTTTGGGAGGCAAATGCACAATCATTTGAAAACCTGTAAAATTCAACCATAAAAAAGGTTAAATATCTGAACAGTACTGATCCTCTTGTTAATTGATCACGTAGACTTTCCTAATCAAAGAACAAAAGGAATTTGGAAGAGTTTATTAGAAGATACAGGTCCTAGTTTGACCGCTAGGGTAGTGCTCTTTTTCCTTCAATAAGCTCCAGAATGAGGACTTATGGCTCCTGGTTTAGTGCATATGAAGGATGATCAAAGCGCCATATGAAGGCAGCTGGCTGCACAAACAACCAAACAAAAGATTAAAACCAAAGATCTCCACATAACTGATAAATGGCAGTAGCAAAAGACAGAGACAAGAACAAAACAAAGGAAAAAGAGATGATGATAAAGTAAGGAAAATATGTCCAAAGATCAAGGACTGAAAGAAGATAAGTGGGGACCAGAAGAGGATCTTCTGAAATTCAATCTAATCACATACAATAACAGAATACAAAGGAAAACCTTCAGTTACTATTTTATTACAGCTGTACTGAAGAGATGAAAAAAGTATAATCCAATAGTCTGCCAAAGGCACAGACTCATCTTGACACAGAGGACAACTGCACACGGATTGCATGATGTTCTGGAACAGCCAGACTAGTGAAATTATCAGCTTGATCTTAAAAAATAACGAGCAAAATCTGGGTCAATGAAATTTCTCAGCACCATTAAGTGTGGTGCATAAAAATAACCATGAATGAATGAAAAAAATAAGATTGCCTCTTCCACTGCCTCGGCAGAGCTCTTTGCAGCAAAGCCACTTAGTGTACTGCTCAGCCACAGCTCTCCCAGCTATCACCTTGTCGCATACCTTGCTGGAAGTTTTAATTTTTTTCTGTTTTTTCCTGCGTGAGGGAAGGTATGTAGAAACTCCAGGGCACAGCAGCAGCCATAGAGGTGCCGTTTATCTCATCCCTGCCTTAGCCAAATCCTACACCACAGGCGTACGACTTCCAAACCTCCAAACCCCAGCAAGGTCAGCGTGTTCCTCAGTTCAGTGCAACCTTTGAAAAACCACAGGGCTACGTGGATGACCTTAGATATGCACATTAGCTTCAATGGCAGCTAAAAAACTCCAAACAGCAAGCAGCCAAGGCAATTTTCAGATCACCTACTTACAGATCAGTAAGAGCAAAGACTTACTTTTTTAATCTGCCATAAATTTTGCATGAACCAGCAGGCTTTACATGTCAAGTCAAAATTTTAAGTAAGCCTAAATATTATAAATAATTACATTTGCAATACTAAATGAGCTCCTTTAACAAGGTAAATGAACATCTTGAGTTCATGCTTAGAAATTCCCCTGGAAGAGTTTAATAACATCATAAGCACTATCAACACTCTGGGGGCAGAAGAACAGGGAGGGGTTCAGGAATAGAAGA
Source organism: Haliaeetus leucocephalus (assembly GCF_000737465.1). Classification (NCBI taxonomy): domain Eukaryota; kingdom Metazoa; phylum Chordata; class Aves; order Accipitriformes; family Accipitridae; genus Haliaeetus; species Haliaeetus leucocephalus. The sequence goes on from NW_010973428.1 coordinate 3,137,633, forward strand.
TTTAAAAAAAGAAAAAAAGTAATAGAACAACAGGAACTAAAGGAAACATACAAAAAAAATAATCTCTGAAATGAAGGATTTAAGATTAAGTATTTGCTAGCTTCCTTATCTTTCATACCAACATTACAACAAAGAAAAACCTCAAGTCCTATTTTGGACACAATTCTCACAGTTATCCAAACGTGCTACTGCATGGTGTCATTATCAGACATTACTCTAATTGAGCTTCCTTCACTACACTTCAAATATTCAAATTTACTTATCCTTCACACCAGATTCTGATGTTAAGGTCTCCCTGCTGCCTAACTGTCTGAACGAAATTCAATCTCCGATATCCTGAAATAGGATCTGTCCCAATCCCACCAAGGCTGAATTGCTATCGATTGTTAAAAAGCAGAGCGGGGGAAGGCTGAATTCCCCTCACGGAACTGAGCGAGGTCAGGGATTTTGGCAGTTTTGAGTCTGGCACCGGCTCTTAGACTGGAGTCCCACCTTCCTGAAGCCTCAGCAAAGCCCCCGAATAGCTGCCCTTTGGTTTTACACCTCTGCCAAACAGCACCAAACACAACATTTGAATTCTCTATGTCAGGTACTAACCCTTATTTGTATGCTTAATAGAAGTATGCCTACTCTGCTTTTTAATGCTACTTTTTTTTGCTGTCAATAAACCATCTTCCCTTTAGATTCTGAAAACAGTAGATGAATTTATTGTTTTACTTGAATACCTAATATTACTATACAGCAAAATTGTTAATTTGCCACACCTAGTTCACTAACTCCTTCTCCATGACGGGTTTGATTTTCAGAAATGTTTCCTTGCATTTGCCAGCCTCAAAGAGATATCCAAAAAGCAGACAAGTATTTCTATCATACCCAGCACGTTTATTTTCTACCAGACTTAAAGCGGGCTGTTTCAAATTCTTTTGGTAGGGCTGATACATACAACCAAGGAAACAAGTTTTAAATCTATTAAAAACCAGGCTGAATTTGAGATTTTTTTAGTCTATTAGTCTACTCCTAAGAGAATTCTTTTTATGGATTTTTTTTTAATTATGCCAGAATTAGAACTAAGGGGTTTACCAGAAAGCCCTCCTCAGCACTTAATGGTGTTAATCAACAAGGCTTTTTTTGGTTTCAAATCAGAGATGAGAAAATAAGAGTTTTCAAAGGCAACTTTCAGAAACATGTTTTATTTCTCTGTCTAGGTCTGCTTAGGCACAGGTGTTTCTCAGTGGGAGCTGCTACCATACTAAGAGTTTTTAACCAAATGCCCAGTCTAATGATGTAGATTAGGCCAGAGAAAAGCAACTAAAAGGGAATTCAGCTCATGTAAAAAAGAGGTTCTTCTCAGACAGATGGTGGAAATAATGAAGGGAATGCAGATGATAGAATAATGGCTGATAGCAACAAAATGTATAATGTAATACAGTCTTCCTAACTGCTTTGAAACTCTCTATGGCATTGTACTATGTATTACTGACTGTTACTTTCTACCATACCAGAAAAGTGAACTATAGGCAGGAAACAAACTACATCAAAAGAGTAACCACAGTAAAATCTTAACCAAAGTATCATCCCAGTTACTTATTGCTTCTCAGTGCTTCACGCCATTGAAAATAAATTCTCGATCCATATTGCATACTGCTGTCACTTGGAAGTGAGGGCAGAGATTGAAGTGTGGGGTGGGAAAAACGGTAAATAAATCAAGAATTTGCATAAACAATGCATTTATTGTAACTTTACCATTATAAACACAAATGCTTTAATTACGCTCTCACAGCAGTCAGAGCTGGCCCCCAATTATCTCTGCAGGTGGGATATGACACATACCTGCCAAATCCAGAGGAACGCACGTGTACATACTTATTTTTATTCTTCTAATTTTGCAGTTTCATGGGCCCCTCTCCCCTCTCCGTTGTTGTATTGATCTCCAGTAGTCTGCTCAGTCTAAGCTGGTTAATGCTGGCACACAGATAGGAAGTAATGACAAACTTGCTACCAATTAGTTCTACCATAATCCATGCTAAACTAAGTATGTGTCTTGAGGGGGCTGAAGAACAAAAACACCAGGAGCTATTGTGCTTTGTAAACAAAAGTTTCTCTCCATTCATTAAAGAGGTATTGGGTGGTAGATTTCAAAGTTACCCACTTTTACTCATAAAGTTTCCTCACATCTGAAACGTGTTAAGGCATCCAGCATTGTCCAGAAAGCAACAGCGTTGCACAAACAAAATGCATATTATGCACAATTATTCAGCTACCAACATCCAATCGTGTTTTATGTTCCTTCCTAGTCCCTACCTACTTCAGAACAAGACTGGGATGGTGGAAGCAGGTAAAGCCCTGGATTATTTTCAAAAGCAAAACGGATTACACTAAATACTGATGAAATGTGCAAGTAGCTGCAAGAAACCAGGCAGTCGCTGGCTATACACAGGTAAAATGGCGACACCCAGTGGGAACAACACTATATAAAATATCTGCATTAAAAGAAGTATGAAGAAACGTTACCCTCTCCAGGTTTTGGGATTTTTTCTTTTCTTTTAATAACAGAACTGCTACCTAATTTGGGGACCTGTAGATTAGCTTTGGGAAAGAAAGGAAAAGAGATGCATCTCAGTTACAGAAAAATAATGTGCGTCCAACTGTACTTCTCCAGAATGGCCTCAAAGAATTTTTACATTGCTTTTATCCTGCTATGGCTTAGCCCAAAATATTTTTTATTCTGTTCCAATCTCTCCAACTCAAAAGGCAACTAGGTATTAACTTCCCACACAGCCCTTAAAGAACCTCCCTCATTAAAATAAGAAATTATACCTGGTTTGTTCCACGAAGTTGAGGCCAACAAGTGAGACTGGTTTAGGTTTCAACACACTGCCACTTTAAAAATGAATTTTAATGTGCCTTACCATCACCAATGTTTTCAGCCAATCAGGTGCTCAACTCTTGAAAGCCATGAGCAAATTTTACTTCCGATATTTTCACTAATTACATTATGGTCTTATGAAAACCTTTATTACTCCATAAATGTACCAGGCTTTTTGAACTATCATCAGAAGTCTACAATGTCCAACAGGTGGCTTAAACTGCAACTAACAAGCTCACAGGAACATGAACTGGAAATGTTGGAAAGCCAACGTACCTAGGCACAGGCTGCGTAACCTGACCGTTTCTAAATCGAACTGTGTTGCATTGTTTGCTCTGGGCCCCCAAGAAACTACAAAGAACAGCAGCATGTAAGTGCAAACAAGACACCTCCTCTTCTCTCCTCCCCACCTCCCCAAAACTAGAGATGGGTTTTTTTGGAAGGAATCAGGCTCTGCTCACCTGTACAAATTACTAAAAGGTAGGTTGATCGTGCTTTTCAGCTTTAACTGGCAATACTGTATCCATCAAGCTTCAGTCAAGCACCAACTACATCAAACTAATGGTTATGTGAAAATGGATCAACATTTTAGAATATAAGCTTATAATTTTTATATATATTTCTTCCCCTTCTCAAAGCATAAGGTTTCAATAGACTGTATTCCATCATCTCAGAATACAGTTTGGGGCATACCCTTAGCAACTCCTCTGTCCTTTTATAGAACATGTATCTTCTATAGCACCTACAGTTTATTTAGACCAGAGTAAAGGGGAAAAAAGGCATAGATGAGTGTTGAAGCATAAATTCACAAAAATAAATTCAAGCGTAAGTTTCATCTTGTATTTATTTAGTTTTTACAGGAGGCACAATATACTTTTACTTTCCAAGCTGAAAGACACATAAATAAACCCAGTTCTGAAGAATCTACATCAAAAGCAAAGTACACAGAAAGACACATAGGATGCAGTTGGGGGGGGGGGGGGGGGAATATACACTCATTTTTTTTTTTTAACAGGAAAACCTATTCCCAGGTTCTAAAGCTCAACATAACCAACCTGTTTTCCACAGATACTGTAACACAGTTAAAAACTCTCCTGGGTAACAGGCCCTCCAGATGAGCTCACAGCAGGCAAGTAACATACCATCCCTGTAGAAACCTCACTTGGGCCAGAGCGCATACAGAAATCGTGTGATTTGAGCCAGAAGAGCCCAACAGCTTTAAGTGACAGGCCGGGAATGCAGGCTGGCATCATCTCCCTAGGATAGCAGAGGTAAGCATCTGACCCTTCAGGAGCACAAGAGAAGCCTCCTCTCCCACCTCATCCTCCTAGAGAGGGGAACTAGTTCCCTCCAGACACGAGCAACAAGCCAGCAACCCTCCCGCAGGCCAAGTCTTGCCTGAAGGCTTCCTACCAGACTACCTGGCAGAACCCAAAGGCCACAGAACACTGGCTCATGACTTTGACTCTTCCAGCCCACAGAAATAAATACCCTTACTTTATCCTTCACTTTCCCAACTGCGTTGGAATGACTGTAAGGATGAACTAAACTTAAAACATATGATGCAACATGTACTGTAGTATTATAAAAAAAATAATATGCATTACTAGTGGAATTCTCACATGAAGTATACTGACACAAAAACTGGGAGTAATTTTCTTAAATATAGCACATTATTTCACATCCAATATATGTAAACATCTGACATCCATAATTGGACAGGAGTTTCTGTGGTTACAGATGAATGCCCCAACTCATAAATTTAGAGCAAGTATCATTCTGCACTTTCCTCTATCCCTCATGACCATGTCTTCAAAATTCCAGATGTTGTGTAACTGCTAAATGTCTCCCAAAGCACATTTTTAATTCTAAACACACAGGATACTAAGCATTTGCTTATCACCAAAAAAAAGTTTTGTTCTTTTTTTAAAAAAGGTAGGTGTCTTTTCAACCTGTGATTTTTACAGGAATAAACAGATGACAGCCAAAACTTTCATTGATCTACAGTTGGAAAAAAAAAAATCATTAAAACAAAAGACATAAAAGACTGCAAGATATTGCTTAATTATTGGATAGAAAAACATCCTTAAGCTCCCTTCATGTAATACAATAAATTTCAGGCTTTAAGCAAATTTAGTTCTTTCTGGTAAATAACAACTTAGAAAAAAATGATTGATATGAATGACTAATTAAAAAAACCCTCCACATTTGGATGATATGCCCATTTGTTTTCTATCATTCTAGCTAAGCAATAAGCTCAAACTGCTGAGCATCCACAATGACAAGAACAGAATCCCACATAGGTTAATCCTAAAACTGCATCAGTAGCACTACTGCCAAAACAGAGTATGTTTATTACTCAACAGACTACATTTACTCAATGCACTCCCAGGTCTGGACAAATACCTTGAGATATCATTACTTCCAAACTAGACAGTAACCATCACCTTACAGTTGCAGATTCTCTATAGAGACTGGAACACTCTATTATTATTTCTATATTCTGTGTGTGGTGAGGACGTCTTTATATACCCATATGACTGGCATATTATGCACAACTTGGCACCTTCAAAAGAGACCCAATTCTGCTTCCTTGGACAGATGCAAAGATTTTTATTCCATAAATTCACTTTTCCTGCATTTCTGCAAAAGAAAAACATGGTTAAAGCAGGCAGAATGTACTATTTATTTTAGCTGCTAAACAAAACAATTACATGGTGTAAATAGTACTTCATGATGTAAACTCCTATGAATGTACTATTAACACGTAGTCTTTTATTAGTATAAAGAAGAAAAACCAAATGCAACAGTTATGATGACATGCATGTTTTAGTCTTATGTGACAGAACAGCAGTTTAAAAGTGTGATATGTGTTCTTAATACGGGTGAAGAGCAACTGCTCTACAATGTGTTATTTTGGTATATGGATTATAGAACTATTTTATCAGTTACAAAAAAACCCCTCACAAATTACCTAGTCATCCGTCTTCCTTTCACCAAGTCCGATCCATTCCTCAGTGACAAAAGGTACATTTAGAGCTTTATTTGACTTGGCATACAATTTAATGAGTGTTCTCTCTTATTTAAGATACTTAAATATACCAGAAGAGCAGACGGGAACTGACTAAAGTTATTCAACATTTGACAACACGCAACAGGAGAAGTTCATGGTGAAAGTACTACTGAGACAGCAAGAAGACCGGAAAAGTCGTGACAGAACTCTTCCCTATTTTGTTTTTTTTGTCAGCAATTCCAACGGTAAAATTTACCAGCCTGAAAATGCCACGGTGACATTTCAGCTTCCTGAAATACAAGTACCAAATCACACCTCCTTAACGGGCAAGTAAGAAGTTCTGAATTCTTTACTTCTGGGGAGAGAAAGAACACAGCACATCAGGACAAGGGATGCCTGAAGCAAGCAAGAAATAACGGACCCGCCTCACAGAACTTTCACCAGCCCCGCAGAGAGCCTTCCTTCCGCGCTCGCCCTCCCCCGCCGCACGGTCACAACCCGCCTCGTTAGCGAGCGCTCGCGTCATGTCACGACAGCCCAGGAGGTTCGACCTGCCAGCGCAGTTCGGGCCTTCCCCGGGCGGGAGGCGCCGCCGGCAGCGCCGAGCTCCGGCCGGGGCCCGGCTGGAGCGGGACAGCCCTCCCGGCCGACGCTGCGGGGCTCCGGGCGGGAGGCGGAGCCGCCGGCGAGCCCTCAAGGAGCGGAGCTGCCACCGCCGCTCCGCCCCTCCAGGCCCACCCGAGGGCCGGGCGGCGCCGGGCCGGCCCGCTCCGCTCCGCTCCCACCAGCCTCCCGGCTCGCCCGTTACCTTCCCAGAGGAGTTCGCCGCCCTGCCGCCGGAGGAACTTGTACCAGAAGGGGCTGGCGGCGTCCTCGCCCGGCAGCGCCACCTCCGCCAGCCACAGCGCCGGCTCCTGGGCAGGCAGCGGGGCGGTCGGCCGGGCCGGTTGCATGGGCAGGGCGCGCTGCGGGTCCCACCCGCCCAGCTCCGGCCGAGAGCCGGCCACCAGCAGCGAACCGCCGCCCTCCGTCATGCGGGCCGGCAGCACCACGCCGAAACGGAAGAGCATGGCGGCGGCCAGCGGCCTCCGGCTGCGGCTGCGGGGGGGACTCCGCCCTTAGGCCGCGCCGCACGTCCGGCGGGGCGGG
>NW_010973428.1:3144742-3180843 GCF_000737465.1 Haliaeetus leucocephalus
CGCCCGCCCGCGGCTGGGGAGGCTTCCCTCCCAGAACAGCGGTTGGGAGCGCGTGGCCTCCTGAAATTAGGGCTGGGGCAGAGGGTCGCCTCTGCCGGTAAATACTAGGGTTTCCAGGCGCGTTACGTATACGGGCTTTGGCAAGCGAGCGTTACTGCTTTGTTAAAGGAAGCTACTGCGATTTCTCCTGGCAGCCCGGACTTCATTGAGCGCAGCAAACACATCACTAAATGACTGCCGTACGCGCAGCGTCACGAACAAAGTTTAGCCTCAGATAGCCTCCGTCATGTTGGTATCTTCTCTGCAGACGGGCAGGTAGTCGTGGTGAGGCCAGAAATGCGGCAATCTGGGGGAGGTAGAAAGCCTTTTAAAAAATGCTCCCAACTGTGGGCAGTCTGTTTTGCCCTTCTGGCTGTAATTTGGCAACTCCTACATGTAGCAATATTCAGGGCTTGCAAAGAATGACTGAGAAAGAGGATGCAATCCAACCATTTATAGGGCGCTCCTCTGAATACACCCATTTCAGAAGTGGTTAAAGGACAGAAACGGAGGAGCGGTAACTTTATTTAGGTCAAGTTCTGGGAACAGGATGAAGGCCTTTCAATGAGTCAAAAGAAATCCTGCCTCAAAAGATGGCTGCTTGTTTCCTGTGTTCAGGGACGATGACACGCTGAAGTGTTTGCGCTGCCAAATTTAAGAGTGCTTTAGCTCATTTTCACTGATCCTCATTGAACTTGTGTAAGCGACACACCACCGCTTCTCCAGACGTAACCAAAGCTAAGGCAGTTCTGGCTGTCCTCCATGCATTTCTGCTAGCACCAGCCCTTGCTGTAGCACTGCTGCCTTTGTGGAACAGAGCATTACATTTTAATCTTTGCCTTTGCTTAACCTTGCAGTCGAGTAACCCATAACCTATCTCATAATTGTGTCTTTCAAATATCTACCCCTTTACCATACACCTTCATTTTACAATCATGGGCAATACAGAATGTAACAATGAACTTTGGGGTTTTATCCCAAAGTTCAAGCTTGACAGTAGCCCTAAAAAGCACCCCAGCATATTGTGTCTATGTAAAACTGTATGCTTCTGTTCGTTCCAGTCACAGCCCCAGCTAAGAAACTGCAGGATCCAACAATACATCTGATGTAGTTTAGTTCCTGGCTGTTGTCTAAGCCCCAATGTAAAGAGAAACCAGCAACACAAGTATCTTCAGACAAACCTTAACTTCTTTGTGCCTGTAAGTACCGAGTCCTCATCTTAGACCTGTAAGCCATGTGGAACAATAAAAAAATTGTTCTTTAGACTCTGATGGGCCAAATACTAGCTTTAAAAATAATCAGTCCATTTCTTCTCGAGGCTCTGCCTTAATCCGTTTTGTGCCTGTCAATATTGGGTGTTAGATTAAGGTTAAAGATGACAGAAAGCGACAAACTTGACTTCCTGCTCTTTCCTCAAAACCCCTAGTTCAGATTAGGGTTAGCACAGAGAGGTCAAACAAGAAAGGCTGAAAAACTGGATTTATTGCTGGATCCTGCAAGACTGAAATAACAACTAGAACTGGAGATTGGCTTGGGACTTGGAAATCCCATGGCTTGGGTTAGTGGGAATAGGAGAGCAATTTTTATTGATGAAATTATGGACTGAGAGCGAGGGCTGTAGACAGGATAAAATGGATTCTAGTTAGATCTGAGACTGGTGAGCTATAGGTACCATAAGGTTTGGGTTTAAGCTCAGAAGCAAAGACAAATGTGTGTTTTTTTCCATTGCTAGATTTGCATGGTCCATGGATTTGTCATCTCCTAAACTGGAATTTTAGCTAAAGCGGGGGGTGGGGTGGTGGTGTTACATTTACTGTTACTGTTTGGGCTTGCAGTTCATGAAGTACTTCCACTGTTGGGCCATTGCCATAACCCTAAATTTAGTTTTAAGTGTCACCCTAAGCCTCCTAAGGAATTAACAATAAACTAGTTTCCTTTGCCAAAATGACTCCTTATCCTAGAATTGCCTTAAAAGCCTTCCCTATAATCCGGTCATCTTTTACTGCCACAAAATTTCATTTTTTTTCCTACATTAATTTTCCTACATTTTTCCTCATTAAGTCCTATTCCAACTTGGCAAGCCTTACAGGTCCCATCAAAAAGCTTTGGCATAAAGGGGCCAAAACCCTAATAATCAAGTTGCTTTTAATTGTCCCAGAAACTATTGTTAACCGTTCATTCCCATAGGAACAAACTACTATCTTAGTGGTCTGTCTGAATTGTAATTCTGTCTGAATGTTGTGCCTTTGTGTCCTTAACAGCTGTTTAGGATCTAGCAATATACTTAACCTACAGCATCTACCGAGTGGAAGCCTCAATTTACTCAACTCTAACAGTAAACTAGCAACACAGTGATGCTTAGTGCCAAATTTATTTTAAAACCTTCGATTTTTTGTCACTGGTACCATCCCAGGTGTTTGTCAGTGCTGACTGTGTTTCTAACTGACTAAATGGGAAGAATCGTTTGAAAAAGACAGATTATTTTTCCACAGCATTAGTATCCAAGAAGGGGCTCTAGAGATCACAATCTCTGCAAGAATCAATTGCTTTGTGGGATTTCTCCTAAATTGTACTGATAGGTCTAGCCTTATGTAATTTCCAGCTCATTAGCTTTTATGTCTGGTTTATTATCCAAAATTTGTGCAGGTGGTGGAGATTTCACAGGAGGAATCACTGAGGCTCTGTACCAACTTAACATCACCAGTTGCATCTTCAGTTTCTGCCTAATTGCTGTAGCTAAAAGGGTTCTAAGGGGAAGTGTGAATGTCCAGAAATTGGAGTTGTGATTACATTTACATACAGGTAAAACACGTTTAAAGGCACTTTCTGTTGCTGCGCACTAAACTTTTGCAGAGTCACAAATCTAACTTTCTACATAGGGCCCTACTGAAATACTAATGCTGAAATTCTGTGTTCATACTAATCCCATTGGTGTGGATGATTAACCAGGCAGGAGAGGTATGTTTATGGTTTTCTTATGCAACAGAAGTCCCTCTCATTTCTTACACTGTCTGTTCCTGGCATAAAATTCTTCTGGTATTTTTGTGAACTCAGAGTTTTGAACCATTTGTTAAAATTCAGGAAACTTGGGCAAAGTACTACTGGCTGAAATTATAATAAAGAAACTAATTAAGAAGTTTGACAGTATACAGCAGACCAAAATTCAACTTTCTAAGTGGAAAGTCATATTTTTCTTCACAATTTTCTTATTTGAAAAGCATCTACTAGGTATAGAAACAGCACGCAGTTATCTGAACAACCTGAACACTACTAAAATGACAGATGAACTTAATACTTCCATGCAGGGGTAGCCTGTGTCTGTAGCGTACATGTTCTTTACTGATTACAAACTTTTACACCAGGGGCCAGTCTGCTGCTTGGCACAGCTTTATCTGTTGTTGCTGTACAGTGATCTCAAATGATAATACTTCCAAGTAGGGAAATCTGTAGTGAAGTCGGAGTTTGAAAAACAAAACCAAAACACAAATACTGAAAGGATCTGGCTGGAGAAGGGAGGGGAGTCGGGGGGTGTCTCTGATTGTGAGTTGTGGGTGATGTTTAGATTAGCTCTGCTCCTTCCTAGACTAGCCTTTCTTCCCTTTTTAGGTCATTTTCTTTCTTGCAAAGATACGGAGAAACTGTTACGGCAATTTCCAAATGTTTGTGCTAATTATAGAAAAGAGGAAGGCAGCACCCTGTACAGTCTTGCTTGTAAAAGGGAAAACATTTATATTATGTGGTAAGCTGATTTAGAAGTATTGGTGATTTGGGTAAAATGTTCGTTGCTGAAAAATTTAGACAGCCTATGTTTCTTCAAAGAGATTGAACTAAATATAAAGATAAATTATTTGCATTAGACTAGTTAAGACAACTGTTTTAAGAGAAAATTTATTATGTTGATTAGTAATCTAATCAGTGATCTGTGGATCCAAAATCTTCTAACTGAAGTCTAACTGTCCTTCTCATGATAATTCTGATAGAAGTTTGAACTAACACTTTCACTGTTTATTCTGATTTCACAGGACAGCAGCTAAGGAAAAGAAAAGCTGAGATTTTACCTTTCTAGTCTGAAGGCTGAAAGAAGACTAAGCAATTTAAGAACCTGTTACCAGATAAGCACTGCTATTCTTATTTTTTAGTTTTAGGTGCTGTGTCAGAGCAGTGATAACTGCATGAGCTGTTTTAGCTGCTGAGTCCTAGGAGCAGCCTTTTACACAGACTAAGCTACACAAGTTCTGGCATGACAGACCATTTTAGGAGTTGTGTTGGAAAATTATATTGTAATAATAGGTAGGATACTACAGGAGATTATTTTCACTTTTGCACTGGGTTTTGTATAGCATATTTCCTTAAAAAAAATAGTTTGTTATTTTTAGAAGTAACTAGGCAGCATAAATACGCAGTAACATCACAGTAAACATTACGACAACACATCCAGGAATAACTGTTCTGGTAGGTTTGTTTTTTTCAAAATCCAATAAAAATATAAAGCCATCTCTGCATCGTCCCCAGCTGCAAATGTTTTGAGAGCTGGAGAAAGTCCCAATGTATTTCAGCAGAGGGCCCTTTCAGCATGCCTTATCAGCCTCATCGATGCCCAGATATCAACAAATACAGCAGACAAGCCCAGCACACAGCTGCCTTCCTGCGTCGAAGCAACCCACAGAATTCTTGGGGGGACACTCCAGGCCAGCCTTGCATATCTGTGGAGCGTCTGCACCAGGGTAATAATATGTCCCCAGGCAAACCCAGGGTTCTGGCAGCCCTAACAGCAATGTGACTCTTCTGCCTGGCAGAGGGACAGGACAGAGGCCAAGGATATACTCGGAGGGCTTGTGTAAACTCCTATAAGAGAGTAAAGATTTGATGACTTCAAAGTCACTTGAGCTTCTTAAGTGAAAACCAGTATGTAACAGTAAATCATTACAATGCCAACTCATTATAAGGTACATTGTTTGAAATCAGCCTCTTACTGCCAATGGTATATCAAGTTTCTTGTTAAAATACCTACCTCGGCGGGGGGTGGGGGGGAAAGCGTTTCAGCCCTTTTGAAACAAGGCACAGTGTAAAAACAAAACACTTGACTGTATGGAATACTAAAACTTTATTCCATTAATTAGGATAGTACAATCTGACCCAAAATTGATGTGCAATATGACAGATGAATTTTTAAGTAGAAGAATGTGCCTTTTTTGTGGACACTTACATAATCCTTCCACTTTCAAAAGCAGATGCACACAGACCCAGTAACTGTGCTCCAGTCTAATGCACCATCTGTAACTAGAGTATGGTTTCAGTGTGCTTAGGACCCCCATCAAATTACTGCCTGATAAAACGTTCCTGTACATTATACACCTGTGACCATTTTAAGAAAAAATTACTGTTTAGTTTTCATTATGCAGACATTTTTCTTGCAAGTGTTTTAGGTATGGCCAACAATATTTCAGAAAGTCATACACAGCGTTAGAGGGCAAAACATTTGGCACAGTCTTTAAGATCATAGCATCACTTAAGTATTAGAAGTTATGCCTAATTTGCTATCTTCAGAATATAAATTACTAAATTACTGATCTTGAATTCAGGAACAATAAAAATCTAGTTGCTGTTGTGTAAAAGGTGAGAAAATGCACTTGTTAGTTTGCAAAGCAAACATGGGAAAGAAAGTGAAGAAAAGTTTCTTCTCAGTATGCTCTTAAGCAATACATTTCTAGCTCCAAAGCTGACTGGAACTTGAAGTACAGCATTAAAACCCAGAAGTCTTGGAGAAAAGTCTTCTGACTAGATTTTAAGGAAGTTAGAAATAGAACCATTTAATTGTATAGTAATTAAACACCTTTGTTCCCTTTACTCTTTTTAAAAAAAGTAAGCAAACACAAACTGAGGGATGCTACCCCGCAAGTCATGACCTGTATAACAGGAAAGGGAACAGAGGATGAAATGTAGAGATGATTATTCATTTGAGTATACAATTCTCAGTGGTTACTATATGCTTCTCATAATAAAAGAAATCCAACTTATTGGTGACTGACCTTACCAATCAATTTCTTTCTCCAGATATATTAAAAAATGGTAACAACTTAAAGCCTTTTTCTTAGACTGAAACTGGATTTAAAAAAAAAAATCCAGAAGTGGTCTTTAGATAAACAAATTTATCTTTAAGGTCTAGGTAAAGTGGCAGCAGAAAGAAAAAAAATAATCCAGAAACCACCCTGCTTCCTACCTGACAGTCCCAGCACACACAAAAAATAAGAAGAGGTTGTATCATCAGCCAAATCTAATAAAGAAGTACATTTAATGCTCAAGTGTGTGATAGCATATGGAGTATCTACTCCATTATCTTCTTTCCTTGTATGAATATGTTGCTGTATCACTGTATCAATCCAATACTTTGCTGCTGCTTCCTCATCTTCTTGGTTTCACACATTTACCAATTTTTCAACTGCACATTTCTTGTTCCTCTTTTAAAGGAACTTTATTTCAGATTATTTGGCAAGCTTCCCTGAATTCACTTACCTGACACACAAATAATCCTTGCTGAGGAACAAACACTGTTTTCATCCATCCGTAAAGAAACCCTTGAAAATAGGAATTGCAGTCTAGAATGAGAGTGTAAACAGCCTGCAGCTTAGCAACCTTCCACAGGTCATGGCAACAGCTCGCAGCCAAGAGCCAGATGATGTGTATGACATACTTTGGAGACTAGATCATAGATGGGGCACTCCTACTACTTAATTTGGTGTGTGTATGTTGCTGTGTACCATAGTGACCTGTTTCCACTTGAGCTTGAGTTGTCCCACAAATGCCTTCCCATTAGCACAGGCAGTCCCTCAAGGTAACCCCAACACGGAAGCCACAGCTGGCTACTCAAAAGCTGTACCTGGCCCCTAAGTCACCAGCTGACCACCTCCTGGTTTTTTCTTCACCTGTTTTGAAGGAATAACAGTTTGGAGATCAGCCCAAAAATAGATCAGTTGTGTTAATGAACAATATTACAATAGCCTTTGAAGTACAGTGTGCACTTCAAATAGTCTCCTTGTAGAGTGACACTTGCATTACACATATATCTTACATCGTCTTGAGCAGCTGTGAGCACACTTCCATTTTCAAATGACATTGTCTTTCTCAGTACTTTTTGCTCCTTACTGCATGAAGATAGAATTATACAAGCTGTCTGAAACTTCCTATGTCATCTCCCCCCAAAGTGGTGTTAAGTTTACCGAAAATCAGCACCTAGATCTAATTGTCCTACTTACAGATTCCTTCTTGGTTTACTTGTATACATCAAGTCATCTGCACATTCACATAGGTACAATATTCTCAAGCTAAGATCATTACGGAAGGCTTAGTGCTATACAAAATATTGTTGCCAAAAGCCTTTCCTACTCCGAGATAAACCTAAATAGAAAAGTTCATAGATTCACAGATTAGTAACAGGCACTAATTTGGCCAAAATTGAATAGTTCTTGAGTATGTCACTCATGACCTCAAATTCCAGGTAAGTGGAATTATTTTCTTAAATTATCAATTAGTTTTTGCTTTATAGCAAAATCCTTGTCTGGGAAACTTGTAGAATAAATCCTGATCTGATCTCTCACTTTTCAGGTTCCTACCCATAAAACAATGAAATGGAGTTTTTAAAAATATATTTATATATGAATTGTTGGAACTAGTTTGCATCGAACTAGTTCCATACAAACTTCAAGCCCTCTTTGAGTTCCTGCCAGCCAACCAACCTTTCTTTGTAGTGTGCAGTAGTTCTTTAATGTAGTACAATATCATGTTCCAAGTTCTCAAGAACGTGATCTTGTTTAAAAACCAGTTCTTTACACTGCATACATTTATGAGTATTTTTAACTTATTACTGATTACAGCTATCCCAGTGGTTAAAATATTCTTCAGGAGAAAAAGGGGAAGGGAATAGAACTATTGGACCGGCCTGATGACCAGTCTGGATAGACAGGGGCAACACAGTAAAGCACTTGATGAGCAGCTACTAAATTTCCTTTGAAGCATCCACACTTCAAATGACAAACTGAAAGCAACAATTAAGCTCTGTATTTTCAGTTCTACTGTAAGTATGAAGACGCAAATAAAATAACTTTTTTTACCTTAGTGATCAACTATACTGGTACTGTAACTATTCACTACCCTGACTGCATTAAATGGCACAAAAAATAAACTGTATCCTTCAGCATTTCGAAAAGATATGGGTGTGATAACTCAGTCTATTGCTTCCATAATCAGAACTTCTGAGAGTATCTATCCTGACCTAGTGAATACAACTGGTGCTAGTGCACAGTTCCTCCTCACCAGGAACAGCACCATATTAAGTGAGGTACTGACTGTGTGTTCCAAATAACAGACCACTTACTTTACGTTTGCTTTCTGAATTACCACATTTTCAGCTATACACCCATTTCTTTCAAATTACAGGGATTCTATCAATATATAATAACCAACAAGCTAAAATAATTAACAGGGTTTTCTTCAACTGTATTTCTAAGAACTGATTATGCACACAAAAGGCATTATTTAATATTTGCATGTTGATTTGCATATTCTTCTTAGTAACTGTCTACAGGTACTTGTTTGTCTGTTAATCTACCATTCTACTGTGGGACAGGAGTTAGAAGTCTGGCAAAGTTATCAACGTCAATACCTTAAAAAAAAAAAATAAAAATCAAGCCTGTTGCCACGTGTGACCAGTTGAATAATCCATGCTACAGCATGCTCAAAGCCAAGCACTGGAGGTGAGATGGCAGTCCACATTCATACACAACCACCATCTGAAGGAGAACAACTTCAGTATTATTTTATTCCAGAAAGATCCTATACTGAACAAATACAAGACTTACATCTTTTTAGACATAATACTGCAAAAGCTGAGCCCACCATTGTTTGCCTGCCAAAGTAACTGAGCCAAGGTGGCATATTCTGTTGGAACAACTAAATTAGATTTATCTTCTCATGCTTTTCCTTTTAGTATTTTTAAGGAGAGAGCACAAATCAGTATTCATATCATTCTGGTCTCCATGTCTTTGTAGGGAAAGTTAAACCAATCTGTCTTACCAAATGAGGTTCTCTTACATTTTTAAACACTAAACCTTAAAAGGTAGGTGTTTCTTTCTTCATATTTAAAAAGCGTAAAATAAAAACCACTGACTGTTAGTGCCTTCACTTACTAGTAGAAAGATTCATAATGACTCCAGCAAAAGCATTCCGATTTGGAAGCCTAAGGCTAAGACTTTAATTATTAGAGGTAACAGATAAACCAGTACCCTCTATTGATTTTATCAGCATAGAAAGGATTAAGTCACTCTGGAAACACACCTTCCATTTTCTATGCTTTTAAGCCATATATTTGGGTATTTAACATTGGTGCAAGTTTCAACTTAAGACTTTATGAAAATAAAACTAATTGCTATTTCTAAAGCTATTAAATAATGCTCTTTAATATAATTTAGGCTAGTATGACTGCAAATTAGGAGTCTCACTGGGGACAGCCAGTGGGATATTATTTTTAGAACAATACAAGGAAAATAACAGAAATTAAGAAAAAAGGCAATAGCGCAAAGAAACTGTTCACTGTCTGTACTACATAGACTTCAAGAGCAGCTAATAATTTTTCTGCTGCCACTCTCAGCCATGCTTTTTGCAAAGCTCAATGGATTTCATTAAAGTTCACATACAATCAGCTCAAAATTTAAAGGGGATAATTAAACTTCAGTTCCTGATTTGGATAGGATATACATTTTTTTGAACATCGCAATTCTTCTCTGCCTCTCAGAAATGCTTGCAAATATAACAACTTTTTCTTTAAGGACATGTCCTCAACCAGAGATACTGAACTGTTACTTGACAGCTGACTAGAGTGATGGATAAATTGCACATTATCACCTAGAAAAGCTTATTTCAGACTTGGAGAACTAGTACTTTGTTCTAGAATTGAGACATATTTTAAGCAGCAACCAGTATGACCTGGATTAGAACAGTCTGAAAATTGCATGGAAGTCAACTGAATCCACTCCTTTCCCCACAAACACCTCTTTTATGTAAATTTAGTAATAGTGTTATCATACACCAGAACATGAATATGTACAACACGTATATCCCTGTAGCTAACAAACTTAAGACTGTTCTACTGAGAACAAAAATACTCAAAAATCTGTGAAAAGTTGTATTTACATAACAAATGCAGCTGGCATCACTTTTCACTCCAGTGCTTCTGAGTCAGATAAACAAGTTGCTGGCAGTCTTTCCTAAGTAAACGTGTTCTGTTAAGGTTTCTGTCCATACCACTACAGAATGAGTGGCTTTGTATTACATTTATTATTCTGTATTTATTAATACTTGTCTTGCAGTGGCATATCTTTGTTCAAACGTTACTACCTGCATAAATTCAAGGAAATAGAAACCAACATGTTTGATACATTGATCCAACTAAACACAAAATGAACTCTGCATGAATTTCACAGAATTACTGTAGTCATAGCTTTACCATCTCACTTCATTTCAATGTGATCACATCTAGACGATCCATAGGGAGCAATAGTGATTTTTTTTTTTTTCCCCTCACCCAAGTTGCATTATGGACGAGTTTGTCAGAACAACCCCTCGAAGCCTAACAGCAACTTTAAAGGCCTGATATCGGCATCAAACAGTGTTTTGAAAAAAAATCATTACTTCTATTGTTAATCCCACTTACACCAATGTAAAAACCCAACAGACTAGCATTTAATGTCACAGAGGGCAACATAAGTGACAGTAAATCTGCTGGGAGAGTGCATTTGGCAATGATGGGATCACTGACAGTACAGGCTAGATGTTGGCTCCTAGCGTATCCCGAGGCAATTCCTCAATCAAATTATTTGTGGAGTAATATGTCATTAGCTGAGTTACAGTAAATGACCAGATAAATTCTCTCAATCTGTTCCAGCTGCAAAGTATAACACATCTGCTAACACTACCATGATGTCTCAGCTGATTAATGGGTAACTCATTATATTGCAGTAGCTGGCAATTATAAGCTATGTGGTCACATGTGTCTGGCAGCAGGTAACTCCCTTCTCATGGGTGAGTCCCCAGCTAATGATGCGCAACTGGTAGTGTTCTCCATACCTTCTCCAGTGTCTCCTCAGCTTAGTTTCAGCTTGAGCACAACTCTCAAATTTTACCTCTGTGAATGCAAGTCACTCTAACCTGATACACTGCATCAAACTTTGAAGAAAAACATTCTCATATAATCTTCATGTAACCATCAGGTTCTTGCTCAAGATCCAAAGTAGCACAGCACGCTTCAGTTGGCCAGTACTTAACTTTTCCCTGAGCTCTGTCAGGTCACCACAACTGCCAGGGAATACCCAACCACTTTGTGTGTTGTTCTCAGTAACTACCAGAATTAACACTAAGTTGTTCATCCAACTTCTGTCAGTTAAGAGTGGCTTAAAGTTCAAACAGAATATTCCAAAGGCAGGCTGTGCCCTAACTCTCTCAAACCTACTTTTCCTGAGAGTATACCTGTGGTCAGAGCAAAATTAAAGACCAGTTACAATTTATCTTGACTAATTGTCAAAGCATAAATTATGCCATATTCTCCACCTATTTTGAATATTTCTTACTGACATTTTATTTCACCTATGGATGTTCTGTCCAACCTTGTTTAACACACCTAGATACGAGGTAACTATTTCATACAGGTTTCTCTGTGTTATTCTGGGAGTGCTTAATGTAGTGGAAAAATTTAACATCATTCATTCTATGAGGAGAGAAAGGTGAAAGCAACAGAGAACTCAGAAGCAGCTCTCACAGTGATTACAACGTGAGAAACTGCCTTATTATTGAATGTTCATTCTCTGCTTAATTTGGAGACAAGACAAACTGGATCTTCCACACTGAAATGCCCTAACCATTCAGCTGTTACTCTGAACATCTCGCTTGCTTTCTTCACATAAACCATACCAAAAAGTTCGTGTTTCATTGCAAAGCAGAAGGAAAATATAGATAAAAACCTCATTTTTTTTCCTCTGCAAAACAGAATTACAGCTTTCCAGTTGAGTATTGCTGAGTGACATTAAACCACAGAGCCCACTTTACTCCATCATTAACACTGCAACCCTGATGACAAATCTAATTAAGGCTTCAACACCTGCTCTGGATCAAAACCCCAAGTCCAAACTGTTCAACCACTTGAGTAAGAGGAAACAAAGAAGCTGGCTATTAAGAAGCGAAATCTTTTGAGTGGTGCTATTGTTGCTAATGCATACTATGAGTACATATGCATTCAGTAATTTAAAACCAAGCGCTTTTTAGTGTGAGCTAGGACCTTCATGGCATGGTCACACCCTTCCCTCTCATGTAGCAGGGATGGTGCTTGCCTCTCTTGCTGAGTCACAGGACCTCATCATCTCATATATGGTGCAAATCAACACAGTAAGCCTTGGATCTCAGCCTCCCAAGCCCGTCCGTGTTCCTTCCAGCTTCCAAGCCCCACTGGAAATGGCATAAACAGGCATATGGAGGATACAACTCAAGTAGCTTTCCAGGGACTACAGAACAGTCCTTTTTCTACACACATAGGATTTCTCCTTTTGAATGGAGACAACCACACCTGAGAAACAGATTGCCACCAGACAAAAGAGGTGAAGTGCTTTCTAATAGGTTTTGTCCTTGGGTTTGGTCTTGGCTGGCTGCCAGACACCCACCCAGCCATTCTTTCACTCCCCCTCTCCAACAGGATGGGGAGAAAGTAAGATGGAAAAGCTCCTGGTTTGAGATAAGGACAAGGAGATCACTCACCAATTACCATCACAGGCAAAAAAGAATTGACTTGGGGAAAATTAAATTTATTGCCAGTTAGAGTAGGATGGTGAGAAACAAAGGCAAAACTAAAGACACCGTTCCCCCCACCCTTCTCTCCTCTTCCCAGGCTCAACTTCACTCTTTCACTCCTGACTCTTCTATCTCCTTCCCCCCACAAACAGCATGGGGGGATGGAGAATGGGGGTTGTGGTCAGTCAATAACAGCTCCTCACTCCTGCTCATTCCTCCTTGCACTCTTTCCCCACTCCAGCATGGGTTCCATCCCATGGGATACAGTCCTGCACAAGCTGCTCCAACATGAGTCCTTCCCACGGGCTGCAGTTCTTCAAGACCTGCTCCAGCGTGGGTCCCTCCCATGGGCTGCAGTCCTTCAGGAGCACACTGCTCCAACATGGGTGCCCCGTGGGTCACAAGTCCTGCCATAAAACCTGCTCTGTGGGCTCCTCTCTCCACAGGTCCGCAGGTCCTGCCAGGAGCCTGCTCCAGCGCGGGCTTCCCATGGGGTCACAGCCTCCTTCAGGCATCCCCCTGCTCCGGCGTGGACCTCCCTGAGCTGCAGGGGGACAGCCTGCCTCACCATGGTCTTCCCCACGGGCTGCAGGGGAATCTCTGCTCCGGCGCCTGGAGCATCTCCTCCCCTCCTTCTGCACTGACCTGGGGGTCTGCAGGGCTGTTTCTCTCACATCTTCTCACTCCTCTCTCCAGCTGCAGTTGCTGTTGTGCAGGGTTTTTTTCCCTTCTTAAATCTGTTCTCCCAGAGGCACTACCACTGTCGCTGATGGGCTTAGCTTTGGCCAGCGGTGGGTCCGATGCAGAGTCATCTAGAAACAACTGCGTTCAGCAGGGGGCAGCCCCTAGTCTCTGCTCACAGAGGTTCCCCCTCCCATCCCCACTACCAAACCCTTGCCATATAAACCCAGCACAGTCCTGTTCAAGACAAAGCATGCCTCACACTCTCAAGGAGGAAGGCCTCAATCTTGGATACACATACCTTAGGGTAAATCAGATAGAGTCATCTCCTGATTTCAGTGGCAGCAAGACAATATCCCAGGGAAGAATCTGAAGTATGCACACAGGGCAACATTTACTTGGGGGGAATCTGCCATAAAGGCTGAATTTTCTAAAATCATTCAGTGGCAATCATAGCCACCAAAAAGGCTGTTGGCTTCAACAGAAGGGAGGCAGATGGTCAGACGCTCAAAAAATGTCCTTGTGAAGAGACAAGATCAGATTAACCTGGTGATAACGAACAGAGTTTGCAAGCAGAAGCAGCATGCTAAGTCCTTGAGTAAGTTTTCCTGTGACATGACTGCAAAAAGCACAGAATGGCCCTTACTGCTGTGTAAAGGGCTACTAAATGCACTTTTACTAAACTTTGGAGAGCCTCCCGTTCTCAGACCACAAGCAATAACCAAGGATCACAGGGACTGTGTCATACCTAAGCACTGAAGAAAAACTTTTCAACTTCACCAAAGTAGACCAAGTTGCTAGTCCTTTGCCTCCATTTAATTATTTTGGAGGAGAGCAGGCAGGCTTAACTCTTTGAACATGAGTCCACCTGCCATGACTTGTTTTCCAAAGGAGAGGAGTTTAAGGAGGAGTACCCGCAGAACATCTCATGGATTAAATCGAGGAGCAAGACTCCAGGAAGTTCTAAAAATAAGGCAGGTTTTTGTTGCCTCAGCCAGAATAAGAACTATTTTTGTGGTTACAGTCTGCCTCTTGCCCCTACCACTTTGAGAAAACAGACATTCTTCAGATATCCTAATCAGATGATCAGAAACAAATGTAATGATCCAGAGACTTGCCCCACCTCAGACAGAAAAGATAATGCTTTCAATATTGGTTAACATTAGTTTGTGATACCCATCTGGCACATGTTCCCAATTACTTGAAATGTGAACACCCAAGCATAGAGACAGTCAAGTGTTCTGGGGTTTTTTTGTGTCAACTTCCCTGCTAAGTATAAAAGCAGCTTTTCCTATGAAACCTGGACAGTACTTGAAATAAAAAAGACATAAAGTGCAAGACATTGCACAGATAAGCACTGACATGAGGTGAGACTTGTAGGTTCAACGTGACTCCTAGAAAACTGAAGAGCTTCAAGATGGTATGGAGGATTACAGCTATAGATGAGAATTGCCCTTCTCTCTATCTTCAATACAGGGAAGAAAAGACCATCTCATTGCATCCGAGGTATACAATAACCACCAGAATCTTAGTAAAGACCCCCTACAATCATGACAAAGATCAATGGTAGAATCTTGTACTTGAAACTCTCAGCCCATTAAACACCTATAAAAGCCCTGAGAATTTTTTCAGCTATTTACATACTTGAACTAGTCAAAGAGAACAAAAACCATCTGGATGATAAAATTAGCAGATCTGGTATCACTTAAGTTTCACTTGAAGATCAAAAGGACAGTAAAAAGGTGACACTGCCAATCACACAGCTTTTGTAAATGTGTTTTGTTTTGTTTTTGTTTTTCATTGGAATGATGCAGCATCCGCTATATGCAGCAGATTTCATTTGAACAAAATATAGAAAATAAGTTTTCTATTTACATGCCAGGCTCTCCTAAAAAACATTAATGAACACTGTTTATATATAGAAACAGGACAGAAACCCATCACTGAGAATTCTTCTATTTGTTGGGGTGGAGGATTTTTTGTGAGGGTTTTTTTTCTGGTTTGTTGGTTTGTTTTGTTTTTTAACCTTTAACATAAATGCTTCTGTGTTTATCCAAAATGGCATCAGCTGAAAAATATGATTACAAGTTGCAACTCCAGTTAACTGAAGTCCAAGTCACAGGTCACTTAGACTGAACCTGTTTTATCACAAAATACAGAAGCAATTTTGCGTTGTGTGGAATCTCATCTGCCGAGAAGTTAGTCTTACTGCATTGTTAATTCAAGAACATCCTACTCATCTGCATACTAAAAACTATGTGCACAGTGAAATACTATATAAAACTCTTCTTGCTTAGAAGTAAAGCCACTTGCTTAGGCAACAAGGCAACCGCTCATCCCTTACTCTTGAAACACACAATGACATGAAACTCCAGACAGCTGATGCTCATAAACAGCTGCCACAGTTCATAACAGTCATATTTTACCTTAACCAAAGTTCAAAGCTCATTAAGCAGCACATTATTTCCTGTTTGCTGCAAAGGCCTCCAGAATTACATCTGGAACACAACTATATGATGACAATACTAAAGAGTACACAATATTCAGAACATTACACAACACATAACAATCAAACATTAACACTTCTGAACAAAGTCCAATGTATATTCGTGCCAGGTCGTTGATTGTTCATTTGCTAACCAGTCACATAATCAGATTAGTTTTGTTCTGCAGCCTACCCCTTTGTTGGGATGTTCATGTGAAAATAGTACCGCAACCCAACTTTCATCTTGCTAGCAGACTTCTCTCCATTTATATCACAATAAGCTTGAAGATAGCTCTTTTGTTATATGCTTGAAAACATACCTTAGGGGCGGGGAAAAAAGCAAATCTTAAATCAAAAGCATATATTACAATCTGTTTCTTCTGTTCCATTTTTTTTATATTGTAAAATTCTCAGTTCAATATTACATTATGACACTGTCAAACTGAACTTTTCCTACTACTATTTTTCTGCAGCTCATTCATATTATGACTTTAAATAAATAAATAAATGTCAGCACAGTTTAGGATGAAACTAAGCACCAGAACACTGAAATATCAAGGCAGAAATCACATTTTTCTGACTGATTCTACAAATCTAGCCTTATGTGAATTCTCATGAAATTCTACCTTCTTTTTAACTGCAAAATATAGAAAAAAAAAATCATACATGTTTATTTTGTATAGATTTTTCTACTACTGAGGCTACAACCAGTCTGCATACCTACTAGTGCATGTGTTGCAGAATTTGGTTTGTCAAAATGGCAGAGGTGTGGACTTTTGCTGTCATATTTCATAGTGCATCTAATGATGATTAATAATGTTTTCTCAATTCCCAGGCCATTGGCAAGGTATATCGAATGCTATCAGTCTTCTTATTTTGCTCCTTGCATTCCCTAACACATTTTTGTTTCCTCCTTCTGGCAAATACTGATGGAAACCAAGCAGATGAATCCTCCGTATCCAAAGGACCTTATTCTTCTACTACTCTTACCAAATACTGCCTCTGACACCACCAGCACGTAGAACCTACACCAAATACATACCTTGCATTATTGAATAGAGAGGGCTGCATTCAACTTAATTAATACTTGATTCAGGAATACAGGCAGCGCTTGGAGACAGTTTACAACTAAAGCACACAGAGCTCAGGTAGCAGCAGGGTAACTCCCGCTATCACGGAAAGACCAATAAATCATCAGTAAAACACAGTTGCAGCATGCACAAGCCAGAAACTCCCAGCACTCACAAACACAGTCCCTCTGAAGAGTCTCTATGCTGGGACTGGATGCCTTCATTATTTTAAGCCTACTTCTCCATTCAGTTTTCCTCTCCAGTTTGGATTACTGCTACAATATTTACCACATGCCGAACAGTCACACTACAAGAACCCCATTCTGCAAACTGTCTCTGCTTTACATGCCTTAAGTTTTTATCAACACTACCTGAATGCTATTTTTTTCCTCAGTGCTGTAAACAACCACTATATTTTGCTCATCTGAAGATGATCAAAGATGCCTGAACATACATTCTGACTGAAAGAATTTAAATCAGCTTTCTGATATTACAGCAAGCATCGAATTCTCCACTAAACTTAGATTTTCTCATTTTAGGAAAGTACATTCAGCAGGTAAGAGACTATGAGGATAGTTTTAGCAGTAGTATTCTCAGAAAAACAAGCTAAAACATACAGGCAAATCCTCTAGAATACTTTAAGCACCAAGAAAGTTAAACTCAGACAAAAAGTATTTCCTTACACAGCAGAATATCTAATGCACTTACGGAGAGAGAAAAACAAAAGGCTAATGTGGCCTGTCTAAAAAGTATAATAGCCACAAGTTTGTAATGGCTGAAATTAAACCATGAGTCACAGCATGTTATTCAACAGAGTTTAGATTAATTTTTTATCAGATTTATGTAGTATAGGCACATTTTTATTTGTAAAGACTATCAGAATACTCATATTGGCAAATAGCAGAGCAACAGGTCAATTTCTGGGCAGTCTTCTATTTTAATGAGGTTTTCTTTTATGTTTTGCCATTCCACAAACAGTCTGAACTACAACTATTACCCAAAAACCACCCTAAATTTTTGCTTCTGTACCATTTTAAGCAACAGCTTTCTATGGAAAGCTTTACTAATGAGACAATACACTGAAAATGGTCTTCGCAAACCAGTAGCATGTGTATCATATTGATCAGATTATCTTTCCAATTTATTATTCAGAAAAAACAATTAAAACAAACCTACAACATACAATATGAGTCTTCAGTGTTACGTAGTTAAATCTTTAATTGTAAAGGAAATCTATGCTGCATAATAGACCAAAGCAATAGAAATGGGTGTACAGTCTAAAAAGGAATGACTGATCTTCATACTGAAGTGAATGTGAATACATATTAATCACTTCCAAGTTACGCAATGTTTAAATGTTTGTAAATAGATTCCTTTATGTAATTTGGTTTTTTTAGTACTTACTGGAATCCTATAGGCAGACATTGAGCACCACATTTGAACGCTGGAAGGCTGGTGATAGGCTTTAAAAAAAAGTACAATCATACTAAAAGAGAAACTCCAAAAGATTTATTAGGATTTCAACAGACATTGCAAAAAAATATTGCATAATGATTGAAAACATAATATTTAAACATAGTAGCAATGTGGTATCAAGTAAAAGAAAGACTGGAACAGCTGTCTATATATGCTGTAAGGAAGATGTACCAGGAAAGGGATACGACATTTTTAAAATTCAAGGGCAGATGTGAACAAGCCACATTTTGATAGACTGACTATACACCACAGAAGTTTTACAAACTGCATAGCAGTGTAAAAAAAAAAGTTTTTATCCTAACTATATTGTATTCCTGCGTTTGGAGCAGTTTACAAGGCAGAGATTTTGTTCACAACATTGATATTTTAATAGCTCTGGATTCTCATTAAAAATAGACTAATTATAACAAAAAAAAGCCTGTATCTACATTTGAAAACAAAAGTGCATGTATTGAGAAATAGTGTTATTTCTTAAGAACACCGAGTACTTAAAAAGTTCATTTTAATAGATCAATGACCGATACTTTAGATGTAGATCTGCACTGTGCTACAAGTGAGATTCTACCAACACCAGCTCCTCTAACTGAACTCCCTCTTCTCCTAAGCGACTGAGACACATGCCTGCCTACCATACTTACCAGTGTTCTGGGTAGTTACAAAGAATGCTGAGTACCAAAACCACCACATTGCTGACTAAAAAAATATCAGTAACCCAAGACAGATGTTTTAAAGGAGATTTAGCCATAAATGCAAGCATAAACTCCTCAACATTCAGGATCCTTCCAGTCACACAACTACTTTTAAACACTGGAGAGCAGCAGCAAGGAGCCATTAGAGCTAAAAGACAAGAACTGATAAAAGTCTGTCTCCTGCCTTGTACTGAAGAATTTGTGGGTATTGAGCACTTCAGTGCACTCAGAGAACAGGGGCGGGGGGTGTGTATGTGCGCATTTAAAATCCCTACCTAAAACCCAGTTGGTATAGTCAGATTTGTACATGAATCTAGACTCTCTTTTCCAGATAACTGTGGTAACAGCTAAGAATTACTGCAAATATTGCTAACTTCTGTAGAGGGTTTACTCCTTTCCTCTCTCCAAACAAAAAAAGATAAAGTGTGGAAAGAGAACATGTAGTTTAAAGATCCAGGCAGAGCTTCTGTTTGAGCTCTTGTAATTTCAACTCATGGCACTGAAGAACTAGATTTATTTTTTTCCTGGGCACCTGTAGCACTCTGGATTGGAAAAGGCAGCGAGTGTTTAGCTGGACTGGACCCAGAATGAGAAATGCACAGGTACCAAAGTTGTGAACTGCAGCCAGACTAGCCATAAAAGTGTCCAGTACAGAAATTACGAGTAACAAATTTAGCCATTTTTGTAAACATGTCCTCCTTACCAATCTCTTATTTTTTCCTATAATGGAAATACGTACTGTATTTCTTTGTTCCAAGCTCTGGTCTGTTTCTGTTTTAGCTTTGTGGCACAGTTGCTAAGTGCAACAGGCTAGAGACACCAACATTAATATAAACAAGTTGGAAAGTCAGTTCAAGTTATTACAGTTTTGCTATACCAGGCCATTTTTTGTAACAGGTATTCTCTGTTCACAAATGCTTTGTAAGGTCTTTTATTATGGAAGACTGGAAGCAAATTGGAGTTGTTCATTTAACAGATGTAGTTGAACATACATTTCTGATATGCCTTATGCAATTAACAAATCATGTCTCATCTTATGAAGATGATACATTTGCTATACATACCAGTAATTTAAAATGCTCCTCAAAAAAGCAGCATTTTTATAGACAAATTAACAGAAAAGGAGACAATACATCTCACAATACCATAGAACAAGTAAAGCCCTTTCATTAGCTGCATTATAAATTCGTAACTGTTCATCACATACTTTGCATTTCTGACTGCTCAAGCAATTTAACCCTCAGCCAACTGCAGGACAAGGAAAAACATTTTCAACATTTTATATCGATGTCATTGTAGGTGCGAGAGTAAAAACTAGTATTCCATGTTTTTAGCTCTAAAAGTTTTGCTCCCAAAAGTGAAATAACTGTTAATAGTTCAGAAGAAAAATAATCATTGTTGACATGTCAAAAGGAAGTTGTAATAAAAATTAAGCTGCTGCAAATCTGAGTTAGCTTAGATCATTCCTAAAAAAAATTTTTTTAAAAAAAGCTGATCCTAGATCACCTGTTAACTAGGAAGAGCACTAAAACACTGCTTTCATGAGAAAAGATGTGCTTAAAAGCTGTGTTTGAGAAATCTACTATAAAGTTTTGAATTCTTCCTTGTCTTTCAAATATTTGGATTATAATCTGTTAAAAAAAATAGACCAAATACAGAAAGTACATTTGGTCAGGATTTTGTCTCACTACAATTCAGTGTTTCCTATCTAAATGTGCATACCATTTAGAGGCCATTTTTGAAATGTTATCAGTCAACAGCAACATGGGCACCAGTGAATCAGAAAACACCTCAGGATTTTGTTCTTAAATTATATAAGTTAGATAAAACTACCCTGTCCAGCAAGTTCCGAATTTTTCAAACGTTAAGGCAACTTTCATTACTTTCCAGCTAAACAGTATTATAAAAAATAAATGTCACTTCAAACCTTATATACACAGTGACAGAGTAGATTTAGCTAGAAAGTATCTTTAGTACATTAATAAAGTGTCACGTAATATTACCGAGGTTATATCAGGTGCTTGAGTGTATGTGCAATTGGAGTGGTTGCAATATTTAAAGTACTGGTTTCAAAACAGAGCGCAGTGAACGTCCTTCTTTAGTGAGTTCTCGTGTTACACACATACATGGCAGTGGAACAGCCTCCTCTCTTCTCTCTACAGCATTATAGCTACATTTCTTCAAGTGGTCAGCCATGCTTACGATGTCAGCAAACTTCCACTCGTTCACAGTACAGAAGGCTGTACTGAAGCGCCAAACCTAGAAAATAAGTTGCACTTAGGCTCAAAATGTTTTCAGATACCTGAACTTAGAGCAGGAAATTAAATGTTTGTGCTAGAATACTTTCAGGCAATGTTTTGCATTTACTATAAATCATACTGAAAATCAACATGACAAAAACATACAATGCTAAATTTTGTATAGTCAGTCCCAGGCTGATTCAGATTCCAAGTGAACTCTGAACACTGGGAAGAAAGACAGGCCATATTTTTTGTGTCTACAAAGTAGATGCAATCAGAAGTTAAATGATGAAGTATCACATGACCAGTCACTATGATCTGTTTCTGAAATGATCAACTTCCGCAATTCCAAATGATTGCTGCAGATACTCTGCAGTTTGGGGGGAGGGGCTGGGAAATGGTGAAAACCGTACTATACAAAGGTCGCTCAAAGGTTTTAAGAATTGTTTACATACTTAAGGCACTCAGTATCATGGCAATGGATAGGATCTCAACAGGTTAGCAAAAATTAAAATTGCTGTAAACAGTATAAAGACAGCAACTTTGTAGGCAACTTTCCCACTTTCATGGAATATTGATATTAAAGAAAACCATGAAGTAATCACTTAATATTTTAAAATCTTGGGAAAAACAGAGATTAATTTATTTACATCAAGTAAAAACTAGACAGACACTACTTCAACTTCTACTTCTTCAAATGTGGAGAGGACTTAACCAACCTGCTAGCAATTTTCACTAATTTTTGTTCGATACGACAATCTGTTTCTTGAAGGGATATTACATCAAAAAACAGTAATAACAATAGTGATGAGGGAAAATATTAAGGGAAAAAGAGACATGACCAATTTAATACCTTCCCTTTCACCTTCAAAATAAAAATAACCTACCTTTTCTTTTATCTGCCAAGAAGAACGTCCATCTGGGTACTTTCTCTTCTCCCAAAGCAGTATCACCATTCCACGTGCTTGAAGCAAGCTTCCACACACATCTCTCATTAAACGTGACACTCTTGAAAGCTGACATAAACTAAAGCCATCTAGAAAACTAGCAATGTGCTGCAGAACCTCAAAAGGTAGACTACTCAGATGGTCATTGTGTAGTCCAATTAAGCAGCTTTTTGCTGGTTCTACTAATACTGTGGATATACAAGGCTGAACTCCAAATGACCGTAAGTGGCGGTCATGAATAATTTTTGCCCCTTGTGTCGAAGGACAAAACCTTCGTTGAGAATATGTACACCCATAATATGCCAAAGGACACCTCTGCTCCATCCAGCCATTAAGGCCAGCATGAATGTCACCATGCACGTTCTTAAAATGTGATGAAAATTCATTCCTCCTAAACAACTGTCCACAAACAAATGTAAACATTGAACGCTGTTTTGTTTGGTATCTAGCCACATATTCCAATACCAAATCCAGACCAAGGGTCTGGAATGGACTTGGATTTGAGAGCTGCGGGTTGGCATGATCACATGCAGAAGCTGAAGCTATTTCCCCCACCATTGTATTTGTGGCCAATATAGCAGATGGGAGAGAAAATGTTTGGGTCCCAAAGTCAACGTGATACACATCGACAGTGCGACTTTCTGATATCCCCCTACCTCCGGGAGAGTCTCCTAGGCAAAACAACAGAGCTGCAGTGATTAGATCAATCCCCTGAAGACCCATAGGATCTTCTGTTATTTCCAAATCTGATGTATCAACAGCTTTGTCTTCTTTTGGTGTAGACCAATAGTGGTTAACAAGGAATTTGTATGATCGATGCCGTAAAAGTGAAAACGCATCTATGTTTCTCAATCTTTCTTGCTCTACTTGTCTCTCTAACATTTCTTCTTCGTTAGCATTATGGGGAAGTAGTACATGATTAACATTGCCATTAACTAAGTGATCAGCTGATATTACTTCTTTAAGTTGTGCTGTTACAGGGAAGGAGCTGCAAGACTGTAATGCTTCACCATCATGAGATGCAGTACATTCACCATTTGCTACACTGGATGATTTTGAATTAGATACACCAAGATCTTCATTCTGGTCCAACACCTTTGAACATTCATTTTCTACATGAAAGCCATTACACAAAAGCGAGGAGTTACTGAGGTTTAGATTTAAGTCATGTTTTTGCACTATATCGTAACAAATATCACTAGAACCATTTTGTTCCATTTGTGAATTTTGACTCAGGCTATCGAAGTTAATTCCCCCAACTGCTCCTATGTTATCTTCATCTGGATATTCACGGTCAGACTTTTTATCCTGAATAATGCCATTAGAAGCTTGTTCTTTAATCTCAGTATCTTCTTTCATTTCATGTGGTGAAGTGCAGAGCCTTGAACTTAACATATTAATGTCCCTTGTAGCAGTGTTCAGGATATCCAGAGCAGCAGCTAAACTCCTCGTTGTTTCTACAGTAGCTTGATAAAGTGCACCATAGGACTCTTCATCTACAGGCATCAAACCATTTGAATGCACTGTATCTGGGGCACTTGATTTGACAGAGGTTTGCTCTCTGGATTCTGGTATTTGATCACCCGCTTTTGACATCATAGTTGCTACTTTAAGTGATTCTAATAACATGCGCTGGTCTTGAAGGGCTAAAGCCATATCTAGCTGCTCCACTTCATCAACATCTTTACTCAGATTTTCATAAGATTTTCGGTCTGCGTAACTGACTGGCCATCTATTCCACTCCATGGTACAACATACCACACTTGCAGGACAAACTTCTAGATGATCAGCAATTTTATTTCGGGCTACTATGAAAGGACATCCAAAGCCACTATTCAAACAAGGCACTCTTTCAAGTGGACATAACATGCGATGTTCCTCAGCTTTACATGAGTGAAAAACTGCTCCACAAACCAATGGGCAGCCAATCAAATCACAGGAAATGCCAGGCTCTGGTCTGGTCATACAACGACGGCTGACACAGTTCACACAGTGTAAATGTTGATGTTCCTCCATGACTGTAAATCCAATTCTGAGTGAAGAGAAAGGAGACAAAAGCATAGAATATGAACTCAATATTGTTAATATTTACTAACTATTATTTGCAGTTTTGCATCCTCTACGTGTACAGAAAGATGTATGTTAACACAACGTGAACTGATCAGTAGCCATTTTAAGAGAACAAGTATGTGACATTTTATCTCAAAGAAACGGTGTTTAAAAGTTCACCTGAAAATTAATGATACACATTTGTATCAGAGTTCAAGACATAGTCTATGCATTTATTCACCAGGTATAATATACGCAACTTAGGTAAAAATGTTGTATAATCCTTCCCTCTGGAATAGCTCTTTTTCCCTGCCCATTGCAAATGATTCAATGAAAAACAAAGCATGATCGTCGACTAGGGCTACTACCCAAAATCATAAACGATACAACTCTACAGAGTAGGGAGACAAAATAAAGGAAGCCAGATTCATCCTCACCTCCAGTTCTCTAAATTAGACAGAGGCAATCTATTCCCTGGGCTGCTTGCTACCACCTAAGCTTCTGACACCCTCTTCATGCAGTTCTGTTTAAGGCAATCTGCAGCCTTCTGCCTGTATCTCAGTCCCTTGTTGTGTCCCATTCTCTCCCCCTCCATCCGTCTGACAGACGGCAGTCCTTTACAACAGCTCTTCACTCTTCTTTTTTTCTTCACCTATAGCCTATAGCTCCTCCCGTATTTTTATAGTAGTTGTTGCACAAAGGTAGCAATTATACTACACCTTAAATAAGTCCTTTTATTTCATTGAAAACTTTTACATAAAACTTTACTACCCAACATGGTGCTATCTACACCTCCAGTTCAAGCCACAAAAGGTAATTTTTTTTAATGCATCCTATGGCCATCCTGATTACAATACCAGCAGTTCAAAGTGTAAGGGTAACACAACAACTTTATATAACAAGGCCAAACAGCCAGAAAAATCCAAATAAAATTAATTGCATAATCTATTATAACACCTTGACACACACACACCAAAAAAATCAATTATTTGTTGTGGTATGGAGGAAAAAAAAGAAAGAAAAAAAAGAGAGAGAGTAAACTCTGCATCTTTGTACCATACTTTGAGAAGTTCTGGAATAGCTCACTAGCTGGAGTGCAGGACCATGCAAGTGACCAAGCTCTCCCCTATGCTCTAACAAACTCCCTCTCAGAAGTGATACAACTAGGGATTACCCTTCAGAAACATCAGAAAATTACTTACACAGAGCCAAATCTCAAAATACTGTGTCAAAAATACATTGCTCAGTTCCATCTTTTCCTCACTCCCCACCCTCCAGCAATTTTCTTGAAAAATAAAATGCTTACAGCATTCAAGATTAATAGAAATGGTACCTTATCTTATTCTACTAGGTAACAAGTGCTCTCATGCATTTTCTTCAGACTAAACACTTTGGTTTTAATGCTTTAAAACTTCTTAAATTAATACTCTAAACTGTAAAAATAGAACTTAGTATTATTCCTTTTGATCAAACTGAAGGTAAGAGGAAAGAAAACTGCCTTTTAGACACCCCACTTTTAATAATTTAAAGCATTTAAATAGAAATCTATGTGACACTTCACTCACTTGTATTCTTTTAATGCTTTGAAATTCATGCCAACTTTAGGCAGCAATCAGTCCTTATCCCCCCATCCGTCGTAATTCGGATAACTCGAATATTTTAGCCACCCACTCTCCTGAACACTTCTAACAAAGAAGCATATGTGCTACACTTGGCAGGCAAAAAACAGCTGAATTTTCCTCACCATACCTTAGTATTTATATACTGAGTAACACGTAAGTTTCAAATAAATTGTCAAGTGCATCAGTCACTGAACTCAGTGACTGACTGTGTCGCTGAACATTTTAGCAAACCTTTCTGGCACACGACCTGCTTTCAACCTGCGTATTACATCAGATAGCATATACTGCAAAGAGCTGAAACAGGTTCAGTAAAGAATGAAAAAGAGAAAATTATTTTACTTCTCCAAGATATTTTTAGTTCTTCTGGCAAAGCCCTCTCTAAGTAATTCCTGCCAAATACAGCAGCCTACCTGTTGCTAGACCAAAGAAAATTTCAGAGTTTTGCATCAATACTGAAACCAAACTCTTGTTTTCCTCAAGGCAACAGGTGAGCAGAGATCAAAAGGAAGCTCTCGGGTTATGTGTGTATTTTAAAGCACTTAACACAAAACAGAAATAGCCCTGAAAAAGACAATTGCTAGTTTATAATGCAAGAGCCCTCATAGAGCCCAGCCCTTGCTTCATGTGTCTAAACACAGTCCTGCTCCTATAAAACAAGCAGTCTGGTAGCAGCAAGGCTTAATTGAATCAGCTACCCACAATTATGTTTTAAAATAAAGAATTTGAAAAAAAAATTGTTTACCTACTTTGCAAAATGCTATGCACCCTGCTCACTTTAAGATAGCCAGAAGTGAGCCACTTCTAGAGCAGAAGGCAGGTGTGATAGCTAGCGCACACCGCTATGCTAGCACTGTTCTAGCATAGCAGGCCCACATGCAGACAGCCCAGAACACAGTCAAACTGAGCTCGTGTTTGCCTGGACCATTTATGTAGACATACCCTAAATTAGTCAACCATCATTAAATACTATCTTTAAATAGCCTATGTGAGCTTACACAGAAGAACATTCTATTAAGACAGTAAACCATCCTCCTCCCTAGCACACTATCTTGGACTTTACAAGTCAGACTGTGAAACCCGAGTTGCATGATGATACTGGCTTTTGTCAGGCTTGTGGACTCCTTTTCACACATCAGCTAATATTCATCAAAACTTAATGATTTCGTAAGAGCCAATGAAATCTTGAAGTGTGTAAGGAGACAAAACCTGGTGAAAACAAGTATCATTAACAGACAGTATATGAAAGCCAGAGCAAACACTAAAATATCATGTTTTACCAATAGGTAGATGCTAATCTAGTTCTATAACAGATGCTTGCAATTGCTTTTATAAAGAAGCAGTTATGCATGCCATCAATTAAATAGCTGAAGTAACCTCTCAGTTTCCATAAATAAGAATTTTATTGGTCACCGAGAAGTTTGATATCAGTTGCCATTTCTCTTAAAATTCAAATCCCTTGGCTCCTTTGCTAAATATATCGTTTAAAATCTCTTTGGACATCAGCAGGACGTTCACTAAAATGCTGTGTCTTGCTTACAAACCTTAATTTCACAGCACCTGTTGCAGAACTTCAATTTAGTCAGAATGTCACATTTTATTTATAGCTTACTACAAAGTCCTTTTATATATATTAAATGTCCTTTTCTGCATTTTTAATTTTAATACCTGGGCTTCAAACTCAACAGCTGTTTTGGGCAGTCATGAGTTCCTGGACTGCTTGAACTAGTTAAGGCTTTTGATATAATTCAATTATCAAACTGCAAATTGAGTCCAAAGGCAAAAAAACCAAATGACCCCTATCAAACTGGTGGAATAAATGTGTAAGACCTCAAGAATTAGCACATTCATTAATCAACAAATGGTCACCACTCATTCCATTTTGTAAGCTAACTTTGTGAACCACAGAACTTAACACTTCTTTGATTCATCGATTAAGAGCATCCACATATGAATCATTTTCTTCTGAAGAACCATAACCACTATATCACTAGTACTACACTGAGAGCAAGAACCACCCTCTTCCCAAATATTGCCTTGTAAAGGAAAAGACTGTTGGGTAAAGGAGAGATAAAGAAAATTCTTGCTGGAGGTAACAAAGTGCTTTCATTTCCTCTCATACAGAAAATTGAAACGGCTAGTAAAGAGTGTCATTGCTGACCTGAAGAAAAAATACCTGTCATTAAAATATGTACCAATAATATTTACAGTGTTTATACCCCATTGTGTTCCTTGCCACAATTTGGTGAGAAGATAGAGTGTCAGATCAATGACTATAGTAAGAACAAACAGCTGTCCTTTTCTTATAGTGTAGTGTCAGCAACTAGCTTCAGTTCATATGAGATGCTTAAGTACATACACTTGACTGTTACTAGTAGAGAAACCTAAAAATACATGCTGTTCCAGTGAGGTGACCACTGCTCTCAGAATTTGTGCAATCACTTGATGTTATTGTACATACTATACAGTCAGCTGACCAAATCAGCCAGAACATGCTTTGAAAATCTGTCATAATTAAAAGGATTAAAATTCCAGCTGCTACAGCCACATGATTTTCAGTTGCTGTTTTAACACAAACATTGAAATAGCATAATAAGGATTTCAGTCACCACACAATACTTCAGCTCTCACTTTCTTCTACACCACAAAGTATAAGGAGCTGTACTTAGTATTATCAAACTCAAAGTCTGCTTACTTACTCTCCCCTACTTTGGTACCGATAAGATAGGAAATCACAGCAACTATTACTGCTACTGGAACCCTCCATTACTCAGCCACCTTTCATTCAGCAAACCTATACAGCTCAACTATCTTTGAGACTTTTCCCTCTACCAAATTTGACTAAATGGGCCAACAGGTTCTTAAATTACTTACTCAAGGAAGTAGAAGAACAGAGAGACACAAGCAGTACTACAGGTTTAAACTCCCAGGAGCATCCAAATCCACCCACAAGCAGCCAAATATATGCAAATCATTCTAAAAAAATTCCCTTTTGTTTTGGAGATTGTAGAAGAGACTGCCATATTTCTGAATCTTCCACCTTTTGCCCAAGTCTCTGGCTAAAAGAGTGTCTAACAAGTCTGGTAAGATGCAGAAACTTTCAGAGAAGAAATGGCCAAGTGAGAGAGAGATTTAAGTCACAGGCGGTTAAGAAAAGGGGGTAAGGAAAAATACGGGAAGAGGTAGAGAGCAGTATAAAAATAAAAAAATAATTAAAAAAAAAAAGAGAGCTTTAGAATATTCTGCCAAAATAGAATTGGCATCACTATAGATAATTATTGAACAAGCTATTTTGTTTTTCTATATCCTACCATGCATGGGAGAATATCATTCACCTTGACTAACAGGTCTAACTATCAAATGCTTTAAACAAGCTTTGCAGTCTTCTAGAAGGTAAGCTTTTCTTGTCTTTTTATCCTTATCCTGCACAAAACGTATAACAATTTTTGTATCTAAAAACCAACACCTCAGTCTAATACTACAATAGCATGGCCGCATTAACCTATGTTATGTATGTCATACTTCCTTTTTGGGTTTGGGGGGTTGGTTTGAGGTCCTTTTTGATTCAGTTTTCAAATAACCGATGAAAAACAGGAACTGGAGGTTGAGCAAGATGTCTCTGTCACCACTGCAACTGGAGAATGGCAAGTGCTACCACTAGTTGCCATCCCTGCTTGAGGGTGCTCTAACTCTACTCCTCAAAACTCCACAAAGTCTAAGGTTAAATAGCCCCATCCTGAGGCTTCTCTAAAGTCAGCGCAGCCATTGGCCTCATATTTGGGAGCTGGGTGCCTCAACTCCTGCTTAAATGTGTCTCCATAGCATTGGGAAGGCAGGAAACAGGGACATACAGCAAAGTTAATCTAATGCTACACTAATTTCCAACTACTTTTTAAAATGGTAAATTCAAAAGAACAACAAACAACATTACAAACTGCTAGTTATTAACATGAAACGACATGACTAAGAGGTGACAAATTTAAAGGGATGTGCTTCAGTTGCACTGGTAACAGACTAGTACATGTGGCCATATTTTAATATCTTATATACTAGACAATTGTTCTTTTTTATACTGTTTTTCTGATTTGAAAGAGAAGTTCCTGACAGGAACTTTGTGAAGCCTTTTATTTCTTCAAACTAGTTTACATCAGACATACTTTAGGAAGTAGAATCCTTTCAGATGCCACACTTAAAATCTCAACCCTACGGGATATAAATTACCACCCTCCCCCACTGAGTTCATCAGGACAACCCTGGATTCTGTTACAACTAGGCAGATCAGAGAAGTTAAAACGATATTCAAAACATTTGGATAGATGAGTTTTCACTGCATTCTCAAACATAAATTCATCCACAACAATGAAGAGTGCATCTTCCCTGCCTGGTACTGACTGCACATATTGGACATACTAGAATGAGCTTACTTTTTTTTTTTTCTTAATCCCTGAACATGTGAGAAGGAGCTTCAATTACTAAAGCCCAAACTACTATACAAGTAGTATCCTACTTCTACCATTATCATCATCGTCCACAGCAATTTGTATGTATTACACAAAAGAGGCAGAAAAAGGTCAGGCTCAGACCATGGCTTCTTACTGAAAACAAAAACAAAATACCCAACCCAAAACAAACCTTAGGGGGATGCATAGTTCTGGAAAGATTCTAGTTTTATCAGTGATCTAGCATCGAAGGAATATGTACTAACTGCTTTTTGAAGCATAAATTAAAGTTATCCATCTGCCTCAAAAACAAACCAGACCAAAACAGAAAGAAACTTCTAACTACAGAAAATTATTGAGCAGTAGAATTATAAGGACGTGCAACTTTTTTATGTCAACCTTAAAAAGAAAAGCTTTTCCATGTCTACTCCTGCCCCAAACACCCTATTACAAGAGCTGACCTGTATTTTGCATTCTTCTGAGTAACACTTTAGGAGTTCCCTTCTCCCTAGTGGCAAACCATCTTCCTCCCATTCAGAGAATTGAGTGAGGTATTTCCTCCCAAATCACTGCAGCCAAAAAAAAAAAAAAAAAAAAAATTCAAGGGGAAAATAACCCAAAGCAAAACACTGCTTTGACTGAAGTGGACCTTCCACTGATGCCCCATGTCTGGCTTTGTTCCATTTTAGAATAGAAGCTCTGATGGAATGACAGAACACTTTCTTCTATCACTATTAAACTCTATGAGTGTTAAAAATGAAAACCAAAACTACTAGGCTTTTCCTTAGAGTACTTTTGT
The DNA here is from genome assembly GCF_000737465.1 of Haliaeetus leucocephalus. Classification (NCBI taxonomy): domain Eukaryota; kingdom Metazoa; phylum Chordata; class Aves; order Accipitriformes; family Accipitridae; genus Haliaeetus; species Haliaeetus leucocephalus. Next base: position 3,176,104 of record NW_010973428.1, read on the forward strand.
GACAGATCTGCCATGCATTCTTGTCTCCTTGACACATTCCCCAAAGAAGAAACCCAAAGGCCTCAATGTGCCTTTGGCCACACACTGACACAGGACAACCACACCAGGAACAGCTACACTTGCTGCATGGCTCAGGCACAAAAGCACTCTACCTGTTGAGATGGTGACAGGGCAGAATCAGCTACAGAGCCAGTAGATTTCATGTGTAAAGCACTTCTGAACTTGAACTCAGTGCGACTCCTTGATTGCTGCAGACTCTGCAAGAAATGAGATCAGAAGTAAGGTTTCATTCCAGGTGTACAGATTGCTTTCCATATGTACAATCCCCTCTGAAAAGGTCATGTGCTTATGCTATCCGGAGCTACAAATTTGAAATATTTTGCAGGTTTTACGGAAAAAATAAACAAGTTTTTAATAGACTTTGCAAGAGCAACCTAAGTTCTGTCATTTTAGCTTATTGCTAGCACTTAGTCACACTAGATGGTTACCTATTTATATTTAAGGCTAGAAGAGATTATTGAAAGTTATTACTCTGACCTACTTCACTTAATTCTTCGGTTTGGCCCACCAGGAACCACTTAAGAAAAAAACCCCAAACTTGAATTAAAGATTGCAACAGCTGAAGAACTAAAAAAAATAAGTAAAGTTTGATTCTTTTACAAACTGCATTTTAGTCTAGTTAACATTTGTCCGGCTTCAGTCTTCAGACACTAGAACTTATTAAGCAGTTGCTTAATATTAAAAAGCTCTTTAGTGTAAGGAGCTGCTTCTTCAATGTATTCATATCCATGGATTATCACTAAAACTTAACAGAGATGGAACCGAGGTGATATACCCAAAGGAAAAATTACATCCTTATCCCCAGATATCATCTCACAAATCCTTCAGAAAAACAGAAAAGAAAATAAGCTATTTCTCAGAAAACAGAAACAGAACTACTGGAAAAAATAATGCATTCTATATTACAGTAGCTAATTTCAGCCACCCAAAAGAAACCAAAAATAAATCCTTCTTCTTACATAATATTTTAATTCATACATGTTGCCACAGAATTCCTGACCTCTGTATATTTACAGAGATCAGGCCAAAAAACTTGTTAATATACTGTTCCAGGTCTTACTACACAAGTTTAACCAGTTCCCACAGCAAAATAAAAAACAACTTTAAAGTAAATGGAACGTGAACACAACTTCTCTCCAAGATCCCAGACTGAAATGTGGATGTCATGTACTCTGTACATATAAGGTTGTTTCTTCTATTAAAAATACACCCTTGTTAGCAGACGATGGCCTGACCACTGTACAGCAAAAGTAGATAGTACACACAAAAAATTTAACAGACACCCCCCACATACTGCACCAGATAATACTAAAGTAGAAAAGATGGAGTTTGTCCTAAAATATTTTGAAAAATTAAAAGCAGAACAAAAAGAATAGGAGAACAAGAACAGAGACAGCATTAACAATTTTAATCTATTCTATTTTCAGGTATGTCTTTCTCATCAAATGAAAGATTTTTTTTTTTTTGCAGCATCTGTTAGGCTTTTTCCCCTTCCAAGCTGCTTGGTTTTAAAACCAATGGAAATAGTAACAAATATTCAGTTTTAAAAAAAACTGTTTTCTAAACAAAACCTCACCTACCTCAAATAGTTGATAACAAGAATGGGAATATATCTCATAATGAGCACGTTATACCAGCTCTTTCAGTATGTTTTTAACTTGCATGAAGAACTCGAAAACACAAAGATCTGCACTACAAGTTTGTGCAGGGTTTTAGGACATACAATGAGTCATCAGTTTCTGAGCTCTAGTATCATTTAGACTGCCTCTTCCAAATGTCAATAGGCTTGATGCTATTACTTTTTCCCCAAAGACTGCAGCTGAACACTCCTATCCAAACACATTCCGAAACCAATGACAATAGTGACTCAGCTAAAACAAGGTTTTGTAAGAGCATTCCAGCTATGTCAATAAAGCACACTCCAAAAAAGATTCTATTTGCATTGAATCTGTCACTCCAACAAATTTCTCTCTCACACAGGACTTTCAGAAAACTACAGTTCCTACTAGAGATGCTTCTAAATAGACAAATACAAAGCTTAAACTTCAACAAACAAATGAAACACCACCCACCTTCTGGCACCTATGTAATCAAGCCTGAACCAGATATCACTATTCAACCATCAGCCTGAACCACTACCTTAAGTTTTATATGAAGAGCTGTAACTATGCCAATTAGCATTTTGCCTCAGTGTGCCTCTCATTCTCATGCCTTAAGTTTAAACTTATCAGGTTTTCATCATGATTTCACATTAAGAGCTTAGATCAATGTTTGGCATTTGGTAAACAAAGAACAGCACAGTCTACTCAATTAGATGTTCTACAGACTGTAAGGGTTTGCAGGGTATTGTAGATTCAAGTAGTAATAACAGATTACAGTAAAATTAAAACAAGACATCAAGTGTCATCTCTGCAACTACTAAAAACAGTAGCTTGCAAAGCAAGTCAGAATCTAGAGCTCCCCTGCAATTTTAACTCTTTAGGCCTGTTTTAGACCAGCTTATATTACAAGATTTTTCAGTCTTTTTCCTTCATTCAGTATTGAGACTAGATAGTGCCCAGACACTTAGGACAGCTTACATACCATTTCTCTGTAACCCTCAATAATGTAACTCCTTGTTTATTTGTGGTCTGTTCAGGAATACTTACTCCTTATACAATCTAACCATCCCACCAAAAAATACTCGAGTTATATTTATTCTTATTTTGCAGATAAGGAAACTGAAAGAGAATTGTCACCAGTACAATGATCACTACATAAATTATTCCCTACTCCCATCTCTATACCACTGGACCTCACTGCCAGAGGCAAACAGCATTTGTCTCATTTGAGACAGACCTCACCAAAGAAATGTCTGTCAATATGAAGGAAATTTTATTTGTTATTTTTAGTTCAATTGGACTAAATACACAGCATAGGTTTGTTACAAAGCTGAAATCCACCATAGCTAGAGGAGCTGACTTGAAGACTAATAGCCATATGCTTTCTTCTTCACAAAGGTACTACAAGACACTCTTTAGGACCCAAGTCAAAAACTTGGTTGTCCAAAACATGCAGAAATCTTGCCCAGAAAGTTTCCAACCAGATATTGCTAGTTAAACTCAGCACTTATTTTGCCCATTAGACTTCCAACATCAAAGTAGGAGGCAAGGGAAATATAATCCAAATTTAAGAAGTTAATTGAGTAAAAGAAGAATTTAATGCAAACGAAAGAACATTCAAGAAGCAAAGTAAAAACACTGCTTTTGCATAGCCTTTGCCCGTTCTGCTGGGACTCTCCTGTTCTCTAACACCTTCTAACTTTGGAAAAGAATGAGACAGAAACCCCACAAAAAGTCTCAGATTGCAATACAATCTCAATTCACCCTTTGAATCTATTCCTTCTCTGGATGAAACTTGACCACTATGGAGAAATTATGCACGGACATTTACATGCATATAGAGTGGAAGATGGACTAAAGTTGCCAGTGCATTTTTCAGTCTTCCAGGTATTTAACTTGCTTACCAACCAAAGTTCTTTTAGTAATGTTTTTGTGCTTTTGGGAGAGGAGTGGAGAGGGGAAGATCATAAATAAGCATAACATCCCCATCATTCCCCATGCATGAACCTTAACTCTCCAGATCACAGCACAAGTTAAGGTGTGTGACATTAACATGCAGCAGAAGGCAGCAGCCACCCAGGGAAAGGACCTAACCATGAAGTGCTACACACCGATTCTAGAGAAAGCAGAGGGAGATCTCTTGCCCAAGTGCTAGCACAAGCAAGGTGATGCTGTTGCTACAGCAGCACAGGCCCAGTTTTGGATTAGTATGCTAACACACACTTATTTTGGCATATTAACAACATAATCAGCAAAAGGGAAACAAGGATTATGAAAAGCTCCTCGGCCAAATCCGAGTAGAACTTTACAGAACAAAAGAAAGCCGTCTCTCCAGCCCACGGGTTTTTTCCCTGGAGAATTCAGACGACCTGCTGCAAACAACAGCGGCGCCTGAACTTTTGGAAGTGAGGCCACACGACTGTTTTAACAAGCTGTCGTCATTCCCCTATACACTTCTGATTGCCGTCCTGTAGGGTTACAGTACAGCTACATAACCTTCTTCACCTTCATAAAGAAGGAAAATAAAGGTTCCAATGCACGTCAGTAATAGCCATCAAAAAATGAACGGAGAGAAGAGGCAAAACACCACCTCTCGTATGCTCTCAGCACAGCTACTCGAAATACACCAACACGGGGGACCAGACAAGGATTTCAGCGATACCTCTGGATTACTTGCTCTCTTCCCCTCTCCTGCCATGCAGAAAGGAGACTCTCCGACTGCAGTCCCGACAGCACCGGGCAGACCCCGGCCCTACCCCTTCCCACGTGCTATCGCGACACCCGGGATAGCGCAGGCGGCCCCGCGGGGTACGAGGAAGCGGCAGGGCTCGCTCCGCCGCCACCCGCTCCCGGCGGCCGCGGGCCCGCAGAGGGGCCAGGCGCTGAGGCGGGGCGGCCGGCGGCCGCCCTACCTGGCACGGTACCACCGGCACACGCTCAGCACTTCGGGCCCTGCGGGAGCCGGGGGGGCCGGGCAGGGAGGAGGGGACGCGGGCGAAGCACGCACACCGAAGCCCCCCGCGGCCTCCCCCGCTTCCCGGCCGGGACCTGTCAGGGACAGCGGGGAGCCGCGACCGAG
>NW_010973428.1:3181165-3181553 GCF_000737465.1 Haliaeetus leucocephalus
GCGGCCCCGCTACCGGCCGCGCCCCCAACGGCCGCGCGCACCAGGGCAAGCGAGTGCGCGGGGCGGGGCGGAGCGCTCCCTCACTTCCCCCCCAACGCCCCCCCCGGCGCTGCCGAAGGGGCGGGGCAACGGGCTGAGTGGGCGCGCGGCGCCGGCACGGCCTTTCTCCCCTGGCGGCCGCGGGTCCGCCTGGGCGGGAGGGGCGGGGTCACGGGGCAGGGGCGGAATGCCCGGATGTCGCGGGCTTGCCTCTCTCTGTGTGTATATGTGTGTCTCTCTGCCGTTCTCGCCCGCGCGCGTGCGCGGTGGGGGGCGCGTGCGGCCGGGGGTCTGGCCACGGGAGGGGCTGCAGGCCCGCGTGACTGCCTGCCTGCGGGCGGGTGGGCGG
>NW_010973428.1:3181563-3195921 GCF_000737465.1 Haliaeetus leucocephalus
GGCCTGGGAGGCAGCGTCGCCTGACAGCGGGGTTACCGCTTGCGAAGCTTTCCCGAGGCCGAACGGGCCGCCGCTGCGGGCGGTGGCGTCTGCAGGGCAGGGCCTGGGCGGAGGGCTCCGCGAGCACAGCTGCTGCTTCGTGTCCGAACACCCCCCTCGGCTCGCCCCGGAGCACCGGTGGACGCAGTGGCGCTGGGCCTTGCTAAAGCCGTCACCTCAGCGAAACGTTTCCTGCCAGCCACCTCAAAATACACCTCTTGGTGTTACTGGCAATAACCTATCTAACACCTTTCTTGCTCCGTGTTCGGCTTAGGGTCGCCCCCCGGGCTTCCAGAGCGCTGAGCAAAATGTGTTGGGTTTTTTCCCAGAAACTTGAACTTGCTCCCAGAGGTGCAGAGACCTGAGCCTGCCTTTGCAGGTTCTGCGTGTCAGGCTGTGGAAGCCAACTGTTGAGGGAGCTGTAGCTAGGTAGGAATTACGGTGTTACGGCTGTAGGGGTCCTTATTCCTCATGCATGAGTCGTGTTTTGAGGGGATACAGTGTGTCTTGTCATCCTGAGAGAAAAGCAATTTCGTTTTGACCATACCCTTCTTTCAGAAGGAACATACTAATGTAAACACATTTTGTGGCCACAGAAGATACAAACTGGGAAGATTAGTTTGTTAATTCACAAGAAATGGTATTCTTTCTTTAAACTTCCAGCTGAAAACCTTGTCTGCACCCAGTTTCCAAAGACCTTATTTCCCTGCCATCTGTGTAGATGTCTGTTTGAGAGACATTGTAGATGTTTAAGAGCAGCCAAATAGATTCTCCAAATCTCTTAGCACTTAACTGAAGTTTGGTGGGGAGTAAGTAAAAGATGTGACTGTTGCAGGTTTGGACATCTAGTGTCTTAGAAGATTCTTACCTTTTCTTACTCTGAGAGAACATGAAATAAAGACGTAAGCCATCATTTTCATGTTAGGTATGTAAGACAAAGCATAAGATGACCTTAATATGAGGCATTGTTGCCAGCTCTTCCTATAATAAGCACTCTCAGGTTTGCCCCACCCTTATGCTACAGCCTTGATCTGCCCTGATCCTGAGGACAGGCCCTTTTTTTCCTTCATAGGTTTGATTATAGGATCAGGACATAATCATCTAGCCAACTGAGGTCCAGAAGATGGTGGGGATTGGCTCCATGACTCACAGAAGCAAAATCGTTTCATCTGCTCAGCAGGCAATTATACAAATTGCTGGGCAGAATCCCTGTAGACAGTCACTGGTTTTCGCAACTGCCTCTTATTGGAAATGTCTTCTGTGGGACAGGTGAAGTTTGCTGTGCTGCTTATTCTCACCACAGTGGAGTATACTCTGTGGCTGACTGAGATCAACCTGCTGCCAAGGTATTAATTACATAGGGTGTTGCAGTGCTTTTGTCTCTGACTGACTGTTTGCTGGGACTGGGCATCCATGACAGAAGTGGAGCTTTTTATTTTAATTGCTGATTTTGACTGAGAAGAATGAATTTCTGTGGCTTGGACTTCTTTTCTCATACCTCAGCTGAGACTCCTCTGGTCATTCAGGAAAAAAATCTGCTGCTTCTCTAATGCTTTAGTGCATATACTTGCTCACAGTCCCAGAACTATCCCCTTCTACCCCACCTGACAATCATCATCATTCTCATGAACTGCTATTTAAGGTAATCAGGCAAGTTGTAATCATACAATTTGGCTTAGTACCATTGACCTACAAGCCAGAAGGTCTTTGAGGATTCAGTGGGTGAACAACTGGAGAGGCTATTTTCTACTGGCTTAAATCCAAAATGAATGAAACTTCATTCTGCTTACTCATAAACAGAAAATGAGTATCCGTGTCTGGTCCAGTACTGTTCTGTACATGACACTGTCACCGAAGTCAGTGGAAGAGTGAAGTGTAAATTGATGCTTGAGGCAGTGTAATTCAGGTCTTTCCCCTTGTCTGAAGCAAAGCCTGTATCAAATGCCAAGGCAGTTGCTGAGGTGTGCAGACAATGTCCTGTAAGCTGGTAACTATGTGAAATAAAACACATTTGTTCCTAAGGTTGTAGAGGGTGCAATTTGTTTGCTGTCACTTTCTAATAAATGTGAATTATTTAAGCACTTTCTAGTTTCAAATTCTACCAATCACAGTTGTTTTTCACTGACAGGTATTTGTGTCCGGAAATTCTTTCTACATGGAGATATAGAGGGGAAAAAATTATAAATGTTTCCGAAATGCATTTGCAAGTAGACTTACTAATGCGTGAGCGTTCGTATTTAGCAGTGTGTAAAAATAAACAGCTGAGATCTGCCCACAAAGCCGCATATGCAATTTGCGCTGCACCGCTTTGAGAGCAGGATGTTTCCAAACAACAGAGACCTCAGAAGTAGTTTTTTGCACCTCCTGGGTCTGTGTTTTCAACCTAGGCCCATCAGGAGATCTGATACTTACTTTAATGCCTTTATCTTTATACCTTTCCAAGCAAAGCCTCTCTTCTCTAACAAGGTACCTCTTCTGTGATTAAAAAAGCCTGTAAACAGCCTAGAGACCTGAAATAGCATAGTAATCAGATTCTCTTTTGTGAAGCTTTTTGATAGTAGTAACATTTGATCTTTTAGGACATCTAGAACACAGATTATAAAAGAAGCCGCCAGAGAAGCTCATGCGAATTTGGGGGTTTGGTGGTGTTTTGTCATATTCCATCTTCAACATGAGAAGGGTTTTTTTGGTAGGGAAATCTACCTTAACATCAGGTCAGATGTCTCAATGTCAGCATAATTGCCCACCTCCCTGGTTACAACCATTGAAAGCTGTGGTGGGTGGGTGCCATGTATGTTTTGTGGGAATTCTTGGTGCTCCGACCCAGGTACTGGGATATAGATACCTTCAAATCAATAAAGCTTTAATCCTGCCAAATTGGACTCCCTTGGTTGGTTATAGACCTATGAAGTAGCAAGACAGAAAGGATCAGTGCTCTCTCAGAGTGGAAAAAAATAATGTGCTATCTCACAGAAACTTGTCTATAAGTCTCATGAGTGGAGGTATTAATGAATACTTCAAAATGTCATCATAATCTTTGAAACATAATCCTGTTAATGGTTTGAATCACTGTCCCAGGACTTCAGCAGTCATTCAGCATTGACTTCACACAAAAACACCCTTTTTTTAAGACAAAAGTGAAAGTTCTCAGATGATGGTTATGTTTGGAATAGTTTTTCATAGGTAAAAAACCCACACCACAATATACCTGTAATAAATTACAGTGTTTATATTTCAGCTGGTTTTGGTAAACTACACTGCTCTGGAAGGAAATAAAATATTGAAACATCAGTTGTCTGACATCTGCAACTATCTTGAAATGAAAACCATAAACTTAATGGTTAATTAGAGGTGGCACCCTCTGATCTCTTGTGATAATTTAGACCAAAGACTGTAAGAATTTACAGAGAGATCATGAGGCTATTTCCGAGTTGTAAAAATACATCATAGTCAGCTGCGCTGGCATAGAAGTGTTTGCGCTGCTTTGTTGAAATAGAAGTTCTCCAAAGATTCCAGTTATGATTAAAACTGCCATCAGTGCTCCCCCAAAGAGTAAACTTTCAACTGGCAGAAGTTTGGTTTTATCTGGAGAGAAAACAATACGCAGTGTTTGTTTACAGAGGAGCCTCTTCCAATGGATCAAACTGATGGTAAATTATCTTAGTATAGATCAGGTTTCCCCAATTCAAAAGCATTTATAAAAGAACATTTCTGAAGCAAAATGGCAGTACAGAAACAATGTGTACCCGTTTATTTAACTTGGAGAAGGAGTACTGCACCTGAAACTGAAGGGAAGCAGTTAATAATCTAGGACGGAGCGTGAATTCGTGCAAAAATGATTTGTTTGTGACTTACCGCGTTCTCTTCACTTTTCACTTTTACTCCCAGTTGTCATTCAGGCAGGAGGAATGGAGTGGGATTGTTAAAGGAGCTCAGCAAGGGACAGTGGTGGTCTTCTAAATAAAAGATACCCAGAACGCTTCTGTGCCATATGCACGTGCAGGTTACGCTTGTCTGGGCTATGACACCGCCTCTTCAACTCAGGGGTTGCCTTTGTGGGGAGGAGGCTGGTTTCAGCCCTGTGGGTCTCTCCTGTTGTTTGACAGAGGCTTCATCCTCCGTGATCCAGCAGAGAGGATGAATCAATCTCCAGTCGGAAGGGAAGACTCTCCACCATGTGGTGTTGTATCTTCCATTATGGGTGGCAGCTGGGCTAGACAGCCCTTTAGGACTGAATTCTTCAGGCTGCTTAAGTTTTATAACAGCGTAATCACAGGGAACCTGATGGAGCTGTGTCTGATTTGGAGTAGTGGAAAGAGGGAAGAGCTGGGCCCTCTGACTCCATGTGTGCAAGGAGCTGTGTGAATGGCTGAGTTTTACATAGCATCAAGGAGACCTCTCTGAGCTCACAGCAGGTTTGGCTTGGAAGCTGCAGCACTCAGGAGGGTCATTGTACTTCCTGGGCTTAGTAGCACAAAATTGGTTTTCAGTGGAGATGGAGTTCCACGTTAAACATAATAACAATGATGTAACACCTTTATTGGATTTCATTCTCTTTCGCATTAACAAGTTCTTCTTATAGGTACACTTCAGCAATTTTCACCTATGAATATTTTTATTTCTTCCATGTGTTTGGGGATATTCTTGCTAGATAGCCTTGCCATACTGTGTGACCTTTCTGGTTTCAGTGATTCCTAGCTACATCATTTGTTTTAGAATTAAAGATGCTATTTGAGAGCTATTGTATTTTTCAAGTAAAATGTTAGCTGGCATCAACTTGGGTGATTGATTCAGAAGACTTAGCGAGATTCAGTCAGCCACTGGTGCTTTTCATTTCATTTTTCCCTTACAAAACAGAATTGGTAGTGTGATAAATGCCACTTCAGTGTTTTATCTGAGGCGGAAAGGAGCTGAAGCTCAAGTGATAGAACTACATCAGATGATTGAACTTGGGAGTGCCATGGAGGGCTGCAAGGGGAAGCAAGAGTCAAAATATCATGTACACACTACTGCCTGCTGTGCAACCCGTAGCTTATTTCTGGCTTTGGCAGCATCATGATAGGGGAGAAGGAGAGTTGGGACTAACTGGAATGCAATTAGAGCTGGTTGGTCCCCCAGTAAACTGTCAGCCATATGTGCCTTAAAACTTCTAGCTTTAATTTTTATCACAGCTTACTGACAGGAAGGCATAGTAGCTCCTAGTCATTAGGACTGATCAGGAGGTGTCGTGGTTTAACCCCAGCCAGCAACTAAGCACCACGCAGCCGCTCACTCACTCCCCCCCCATCCAGTGGGATGGGGGAGAAAATCAGGAAAAGAAGTAAAACTCCTGGGTTGAGATAAGAACGGTTTAATAGAACAGAAAAGAAGAAACTAATAATGATAATGATAACACTAATAAAATTACAACAGTAGTAATAAAAGGATTGGAATGTACAAATGATGCGCAGGACAATTGCCCCCCCCCCGCCGCCCGACACCCAGCCAGTCCCCGAGCGGCGAATCCCTGCTCCCCACTTCCCAGTTCCTAAACTAGATGGGACGTCCCATGGTATGGAATACACTGTTGGCCAGTTTGGGTCAGGTGCCCTGGCTGGGCATGAGAAGCTGAAAAATCCTTGACTCTAGTCTAAACACTACTGAGCAACAACTGCAAACATCAGTGTTATCAACATTCTTCACATACTGAACTCAAAACATAGCACTGCACCAGCTACTAGGAAGACAGTTAACTACATCCCAGCTGAAACCAGGACAGGAGGCAGTGTATTCATTAGTCATACAGGAACATCTGGTTGAGTTGTGCACATATGTACTAATCCAAAAGAGTACACTGGCAAGGAAATCAAGCCCCTTCATGACATGTGTGCATGAGGACATTTAAGTTTTTTGGATGACAGTAGATTTCAGTTTTAATCTCCTCAAACAGTGATAAGAATCCAACTTCAAAGCACTGTCACAATTTTTACTTTAAAAAACATTTTTTACTTTAAAAACATACCAGGCTATGTAAAACTTTTTTGTTTTCTAATGAACCACTTTATGAATCACTTACTTGGAGTTGCTTCCCTGAAATTCTGAGTTATGGATTAAGTTTTGGTGACTGGCAGATGCAAGGACAACTACTGTGGCTGTTGCAAAGAATGGCTAGTACACTGTTGGCTCTTCAATTTTGATTGACAGATGTACCATAAGCCGGTAAATCAGAGGCAGTTTTGGCATGGCAATGAAAGGCACAGGGCTGTCAATATGGTACTGAAGAGAAAAATCCTAGTAGAAAGAGAGTGTAACCAGGAGAGCAGTATTACAATGAATGCTCAGATTTAGAAGTATACGGGCAAAATGATGTACAGTAACAGTGTATTTTTAAGCTATTTGTAAAATTGGCCTTTTATAGTGATTTCCCTGTTTCTGTTCTTTCTTTCCAAGCAGGCTGATTCAACCAAGACTCTCTGCAAAGAGAAGATAGGCCACTCCTTCATATTAAATGCTTCTGCCTGCAATTACAGGTCAAACCTGGCATCCTGCACACTCCCTTTTCCCAAGGACAAAGCCTTCCCTCTCTCCAAGCCCTATATATAGTGATCAAGTTCTTGCGAATGATGCTGGGGAACTCCACTGAGCAATGCTAGTGAATCTCTCAGCATCTTGGTTGGAACGGTGAAGGGAGTTCCCAAAGTGCTCAGTCATCTGGGGAAAGATCTTGATACGCATGGCGTTGTCCTCATCCAGTTCTCCAAAAAGAGTGAATTTCAAAAACAAGACTGAGGATTAAGGAAGAACTTTCACCATCCATAATAAAGCAGATCAGGATTCAGAAATTCTACCCCTTTCACACCCTTGCGACATACCCAGAACTGAACATCCAGGTCAGCTGCAGAGACAAAAATAAAACCTTGCTTCACTGATTGGGCTCTCAGCCCATAACTCCTTCCAGTCACAGCTGTGCAGGGAAGTTACTAGGGCTGTAGCTATCTCTTCTCCTTTATAAACACGTGTGCTGGAGGTTTGGGAATGTCCCAGTTAAAGATATTGTGCAATACTAAATAAAGAAGTCTGCAGAAGGAGTCAATAGGCAGGAGTTCATTTGTAGCCATAAGATTTTCTTATGGCAGGCCAATTTCTTGCCTGGAAGCAGGGGGCTGAATCCTCTCAAGTCTATGGACCTTAGACATCTTAAGCACTACCAGCTGCATAAGGCTGAGGAAGGCCTCTGCCCATATGTTAGACTAAGAACTCAATGTCACTTTGTTCCAAAACCTAAAAAATCTGCATGGCAAAAATCTACGTTACTCTACAAAGACAAAATGGAGTCAACTACAGTGAATAGACGCTGACAACATTAGGCTGCACATTTTGAAGAAGATCTAAGGTCGGCCATGCATTTTTAAGGCTTTCTTATCCTTCCCCATCAGTTTTATTCATGTGGATGAGTAAATGCAACACAGCTATCATTTATACTAATACACACAAAAGGAGATTCAAATCCATTACTGGTTAACCCCCTAAGATCAAATCAAGACCAAGTCTGCAGGTGTATCCTGAGGCGTCTTTGTTTCTCACTTTAGCAGTGGTCAGTATGGAATATGCTCTGCTCCTTATGGTGCCATAATCTCCTCCTTTTCCCCAGCATTAGATGAGGCTAGGTTAGGTCCTATTAGGAAAAGTAGAATAAATCAGTAATTAAATGACTTATTTATGCCCTTCAGAAGTATTTTATTAATATGATGACATTGGACTGCTGAGGCTTTGAATCACAAGATAAACTAAGCAGTTAATAGGATCACATGTTGCTAAAGTTTTTGGGTTTTGTCTTTTTAAAGGAAGTCCCTGCTGTTGTGTGGACAACTTACATGACAGGGTCTGAAGCAATAAATTACATTTATATCCAGAAGAAGCAGCAAACCCTAGTATTGTTTTTGTCAGACTTTGTTTGTTGAGTACATTTGCAGTCTTGTGACTTTCAGATCTAGCATCTGGGTTTGAGTCCATTTCCAAAATGTCATACTGCCTTCTGTTTTGATTTCTTCCTGTGTTTAATATCAGAGTGGTGGCATTTGAGATATATCTTTAAAGAAACAAACTGGTTCATAAAACCTTGTCACACAGCAGCTGCCATTGATGTCTAAACCTCTACCACCTGAAAACTATCAAGTAGGTACTGTATTTTGTGTCATAGTGTCTCGTAAGCACTGAGAATATGATACAATATTTTCTCTTTTGATCTACAAAATATTTCCTCTTTGGGCTTTGAATAATAAATCTTCTTGCTGTTATCATAATGCTGTAGGATTCCACAGCATGAAAGAATCTGTTCTTTTGGATGCAATATTATAGTGCTACCATTAGAAAACTCCTCTTCTATTTCAAGAGCCCATAATTCATTAGCTGAATGCCTGTAAATGTCACCTAGTTATAACTCCTCTAGGAACAAATAATATCACATGCTTTCTGGTACCACGTTACGTTGTCTGATCAGAGAGAGACAAATTCTTTGCTGCTTGTTTTTCTTCGGGACTACAAGTGTGTAATTTAAGCTGTAAACTACCATCAGTACAGATCTTTTTGTCTATGCACAGCACTGGACAGGCTGCTTTAAAAGTAATATAACGTATCAGCCCAAATACTGTAGGCAAAACCCAGATTGATTTTGATGGGACTTTTACCTCTTTAATCATGGTTAAATAGTTTGCTATCTAGCTGTAAGTGTAAGGCTAAAATAAAAACCTTTGCTGGTTGCTCCTTGGTTTTATTTCTGCTGAGTCATTGCACAGGCTTGCAGTAAGAATTACTGTTATTTTAAATGGGGATGCTAAAGCCCCATGCTTGAATGCTTTTCTCAGGGCTAAGCACCAGCTAAATGACAGCAGCTGGGATTCAGAAACTCCCATGTAAGGAACCTGCTCTCAACGTTTTAGGTTGGCCCAGCAGTAACATAACTTCATCTTTATCCTCGCATCACACACACTTATGGGCTTGCAAACAGCTGCAGTGTTGTCACAAATCAGACTTTTGCAGTGCAGAAAAATGTAATCATAAGAGACACCAACAAATCTGAACATCTGGATCTTAAACATTGCTTCTGCTCCTTCTCCATTCATCAGTATAGGCAGGGTTTCATCCTTGGCAACTTGTGGCCACCTGTATAAAATAAAACATATGTTGCAGTTAGATACAAAGATCACAAAACTTTTAGACTGTGGAACTGATTGTATCAGATGTTGAAGAGATTTAACTAAACAGCAGGATCCAGTGGCTAAACTTGATATTCATGCATCCCACAAAATAATCAAAATTATAACTAAAGGAATCAAAATCAGATTGAGAAGAGCAGAGGTGAGTGGGAATTTGCTAAATTTTAATAATAAAGTGGTTTCTTATTCAGAAGACTATTTAGAAAAAGATACTAACACCATTTCACTATGAAAAGTCCCAATTTCCACTTCATTTTTAAATAATAATTTTAAATTTTCACATGCCTTTTTAAACATTTTTAATTTTTCCGGACTTGCCAGAGGATAGAAAATGCAAAGGACTGCGGGGAAAAACTTTTCTCTCATTCTTTTGTCTGCTCTTTCTTCTATAAGCATTAGAATAAAATCAAAAAACAAAACCAGAAAATTCCCAAGGCAGGGTCACAAAATCTTGTTTTAAGAACAGGGAGGCTTCTAAATATATGCCAGCTCAGCCTCAGATGGAGACAGATGTACCTTTGTAAGTCTGACCTTTCAGGTGAAAAATGCAAAAGGAATCAAGTTCTAGTGCCTGCCTGTAAAAAGGATAGCCTAAGGTAAATTAAGTAGTGGGGTGTCAGACTTTGAGATGGGGGGATAGCTAGATAAAAGATGGTTAGGGGAGGTAGTCTCTGTGGTACAACATTCTTCTAATAGCGCTGGCTGTCGGATGTCATACAATAACTTGTCTCAGGTGTGTTATTACAAGATTTCTTGCCTTCCCTCCCCTTGCCTGTTGTTTGCCTGGTGCTCAGAGATCCTTCCCAGGCACCCAGCCCTCACTTTGGGGCTCGGTGGCCAAGGGGGCTGCAGCAGGGGCTGGAGCAGGTCCTCTCTCTGGTGTCATTCCTGAGGCTGCACTGCTGAGATTGATGAGATTTAACTCTAGGAGTGAACAAAGACATCGGAAGTGGTTTAATGCTTGTTAAAAAAAAAGCATTCAAGTGAAATGCTGAGTTCATTTCATCTGCAATCAATCTTTGTGCGTGACGTTGCAAATATTTGACTTTATGGTAAGGCATGTTTGACATCGTTGCATACATTTATTGTATTTCAGAGGAGAATCCAATATTGTGAGCTCTCAGTATCAATGAAAAAAAGGGGAGTTTTATTGTTGGGGCAATTTGATGGTTACAAAGAAAAAAAACTATTTCATGGAAAAATATTACCAAAATATTTTTTACATTTTGTTATTTGGCATACTATCAGAAGCTGGACTACTGACAGTACTGATTCCTAATGGGAGATGTAGATCCAGTACCCTATATTCTGGATTCTCTGGCCACATTGCAGATTTAATGATGCCTTCTGTATTCCAAAAAAATGCAGCTTAGCCAGAAAATCTTGTCTATAGAGGAAAATTGTATCACAAAATAAGAACACTGTAACTCCAGGGAACATGGATTCATCCTGAATCAAAATGTTTTGGATTTGAGGTTTCGTGTTTTCACATTTTTAATGAAATAGGGAAACAGGTAGTATAGTTGGAGAGGGGCAGGGAAGAGTTACTCTGCCTATTGTAAATAAATTTGCCTCAAGGAACAAGTTTTTCACTAGCTGAAATGTTCAATTTCTCTTATTTCTTTTTATTTGTTTGTATCAAGCCTGTACAGGTGCTAGCTTTTCTGCACACTGTAAAATTTAAAATTGTCCCTTAAAGTGAAAGCTGTGATTATCATTTTATTGAAAGATTTAACAATAAAATTGCAAGACAGGCCACCCTAAAATTACTGGCATGCATGTTTCTGGATTCATTCCAGAAAGTATTTGAGTGCTCCCACCAGAAATTTCCTGAAGGGTCACATGCATCTAGCTGCAAGCCCTAAGGGAAAAGGCTTACATTGTAAAGAAACCCGTTGGGAGGGACGACTTCTGCTACCTTGCTTATTTGGCTCATCAGTCAGTAACCTGCTTCTGCACAGTGGTCCAAATTAAGACCCACTGCTATGTAAATACTGGTTTCCCTTTGTAACCCAGAGCTCTCAGCTGAGCTGGTAAACCAGCAGAAATGAGGATTTGGAGAGGAAGACGTGATGAGCAGCTGGGAGATAGCAATTCAGCAATATCTTAACCTGGATCAAGAGCAGCTGATAGTTTGTCAGATGGCAGCCCACGTCCCCGTCCCCGCAGCCTGCAGCACCAGCTATTGCTCATCCCTGGCCTGTCATGCCATTCATTACCAGCAGATAAACACATTAGCTTGGCATTTCTGCTCAAATTATCATCAGGGAAAAGGTAATATATTTAAATTATTATCAATCTTCATTTTACTAATTCATAGAGATGAACTGCAAGCTCCTTGTAGAAGTACATGGGAACTTGTAGTAATATGAAAACATGTATGGCTGCATGGTCAGACTGTGTACATATAGTTCAGCTAATGATCTTGGTCAATATATAGAATTTCTCTTCTATGGAACACTTCTTGGACTTCTCCTTTTGTCATGAATTGAAAGGAAAAGTTAAATTTTCAAAGTTTCCCACGAAGTAAGAATTCAAGAAGATATTATTTGAAAGTTTCAAACAGCTCTTTTTGAAGTATTTAATCTCATAAAGTAAGGACCTTTGTTTGGAATGTTGGAATATTATTCATAACCTATTAAGTCCAAATGAAGCACAGTGAATTTCATCAAAGCAATAATTCTTTCCATTATTTTTTTCTAAAAGTTGATATATTCCTGTGGAAAAATACTCAATTTCACAGCATATTTTCTCTAACAAAAAATATGCCGTTCAGAAAAATTTCAGTCAACCCTAGTTTCAGAATAACGTTTAATGTATGATATAGGAATACAAACTTTTCTTCTATAAAGGAGTTCTGGACAGTATGGGAAGGGTCTTTTGTTGGTGTAGACCAGCAGTTTTCAACTCGAATTATTAAATATCCTGGAACCTGCAAGGGGACAGATATAATTTTGTGATTATTATAAATCTTTAGCTCCAAAGCTAAAGGCATATTGTTTGTGCCTTCACCTAATTGGTGCTTGTGACAAACTCAAAAGAAGAGAGCATAGGTATTGTTAGGTAAAAATTCTTGTAGTATTAACTGATTCAGACTTTCACTTGAGTTTATACATTTTTAAATATGACAGTTCTTTATAATAAATCCCCTTCAAATTCAGTTTGGAAGGAGGTTGAACCTAACTCAGTTCAGTTAAGCAACTAGTTTTGACAAGAAGAGAGAAGGGACTTTGCTGAAATCTTTTTCCAACATTTTTTCCGACAGTTTTAAAATGAAACGTGCCAACCCTCACATTTAAAATAATACTTTTTTTTTGGAAATCTATATTTCACTGAAAATTTGAAATTGTTTAATAACCTGAAGCTAACTAAAATGTTTTCATTTAAAACAAATTTTTGGTTTTTTTCCCAGTGGCTTCATCTCACTTTGAGAATAAGAAATCCACCACTGAAATGGATCAGCCTTTCAAAGTCAGATGCCACAGGGGCTGTGGCTGGAAACAGGCTGCTGGGGACAGAGAAGCAGTGGGAGCACAGGGGCAATGTTGGCAGTGCATGTCCAGGGAGGGTAGAGGAGTGGGCCAGAGAAAATACACAGTGGGAAAGTACCAGATATGGACACAGGAGAGAAAAACTGAGGTCTTCTGTGCAGGAACATCTCTCGCTCAGCAAGCAGGAGAGCCAGACACAGAGCTCCAGAGACAAGAGAAAAGATAACCCAGGAGAAAACGGACCATAAAAGTGGTGAAGACGCCATTTGACCTCAGTCCACTACTGACTCATCAAGCGAGGATGCCTGCTCCATTGGTCAGCCATGGCAGGTTTGTCAGATGCGGCTCTTGTGTTTCTCAAGCCACCCATTCTCTATGATCTCCTCCCTTTACTGAAAGCCATGCATTATTTACCAGCTAGGTCAGGATATAACCTCTCTGGCAGTATCCTTTATGTGTAATACCTCTTAAATGTATTTCTCTTGTGAGTAGTTTACTCCTCATCTTGATCTCCAGCTGACTACCTCCATCATTATGGGGACACAACAAAGGGTGCCTTCCACTGACCTACCCATGGAGGGATATGGTCCATCAGGCTAGGAAAGTCAGAGGGTCCAAATCTGATGCAAGCCACATCACTCCATCACTCATTATGCTCATCTAAGGCATGGTCTAACTTCGTAATGTTTCCTTCCTATGAAAAGAGAAAACCGTAGGAACCAGAACAATGCATGAAGAGGGAAACATGAACAGGAGTTGAGAGAAGGACCTGGGGCTGACAGCTCAGGGTCATCATAGTGGTGGTCATCACTGGCACAGAAAAAGCACAGGACCCCGTGGCATAGCTTTGTCAGTCGTAATCTTTGCCGGCTTGTTGCCATCTCAGCCCTCTGGCCTCACAGGACACATGGTTGCCATCGTCCTCCCAAAGTTTTTTCTTTAATTCACTCCTAATGAGCATTTTTATGAAAAAAAAAAATAAAAAAAAATACTGTGCCTAACAACTGAAATTATTCCTTTGTTACATCATTAATTCTCTTCCTTTGATTAAATGTTGATGTTCACTAAGTATCAGTGAGAGCTCTTTTATGTTCATGGTTTGACTTGATGATCTTAAAGATCTTTTCCAACATAAATTATTCTATGAGTCTATGATTGTGAAGCACAATGCTGGGGATAGCTGTTTGGCATCAGTGCCTATCTTCCAGACTTCACCTCAGAAGGATTTGAAAAAAAAATTAATCACTGTGGTGGGTCGACCCTGGCTGGACACCAGGTGCCCAAAGCCACTCTATCACTCACCCCCTCAGCTGGACAGGGGAGAAAAAATATAACAAAGAGCTCGTGGGTTGAGATAAGGACAGGGAGAGATCACTCACCAGTTACTGTCACAAGCAAAACAGATTCAACTTGGGGGAAATTAAATTAATTTATTGCCAATCAACCAGAGTAAGGTAATGAGAAATAAACCTGAATCTTACAAACACCTTCCCCCCCAACCCTCCCTTCTTCCCAGGCTTAACTTTACTCCCAATTTTCTCTACCTCTTCCCCCCGCCAGCAGCACAGGGGATGGGGAATGGGGGTTGGGGTCGGTTCCTCACGTGTTGTCTCTGCTTGCTCCTTCGTCCTCAG
>NW_010973428.1:3196107-3212314 GCF_000737465.1 Haliaeetus leucocephalus
AGGGGAAGCTTCTAGCAGCTTCTCACAGAAGCTACCCCTGTAGCCCCCCCACTACCAAAACCTTGCTACAGGAACCCCATACAATCACATAACATACTAAATTGATTTTAACAAAAATGTCCTCCAGAGCTAAAAAGGGTATAGTAGTCCATATATCCTCAAACTTCAGATCTTTTATAGCAGCACTGAAACATAGACATTCCTGTTTTCTGTATCCAGTGTAATTGCTCTGTGAACGATTCAGATCAATCACATAGTTACAGAGAGACAGTCCATGAACAGATCATAAGAAGCGTGTCTGAACTGAAAAAATCACTCTTTGCATGCTTTACAGCTATCCATATTTTGGTGCTTTAAATTTTAATTTTGAATTTCTTTCTTGTGTCTTTGAAGAACCACTTATTTTAGGAAAAAAAATTACTGCTTTTAAAATCACATGAACCAGCATATTTTCCAAACTATGGTGGTGCCAGACACACCGTGCTTCTGATGCCACTGTTTGCCAGCTGGTACATGAAACTAAGTTTGCTCCAGAGCCCAGTTCAGCAAAGCCAGAAATTAAAACTCAAATCCTACTCAAGTCACTAGGACACATGCACATTAGCTGCAGCATGAGTTCAGTGCTCTGCTGAATCGGGATCTGTGCTGTGAAAGGCTACGCTGAACTTTTCCCAGAAATGTGGAAGTTGGCCCAGACCTGCCTACACTGTCAGCTCAAACATGGTGTAGCCAGCGTATCCTGCTGTCCCTGTGGAACTGCTCTGTGCAGGCACTGTTTGGTGCTTGGGTTCGCCGCTTCCAAAGCCCTCGCTCCATGCAAGCGTGTCCTCTCAACATTGTGGGTGCAGGGCAGGTCTGACACAGCCAGGTGCCCCCAAAGCATTGCACGTGGGCTGTACAGCAGCTTCGTGCTCGTTCAGCGGCTGTTTGTCCAGTGCGTGACTCAGAAATTCCCCGCTTGACCTAGAAATTCCCCGCTCAAAACCACAGGGCACTGGGTTACCACGAAAAGGAGGAGCGGCTGGTCCTGTGAGTCCTTGAGTCAGTGTTCATGGCTGAAATGCCTAACCCAGGCCAACTAGCATCTGTGGCTCGGCAGCGGGTGTGTGCATTCAACAGAAGCCACACTGAGGATGTGACGGAGGCTTTTGGCTGTGGGGCTTGCCCGTCCTTCCCCCGGGGGGACACGTCTGACCAGCTGCTTGTAGGTGTTTGTCACAATCCCTGCAGGAAACTAAGGCATTAGCTCAAAAGCTTTCTGCCTGTGAGGCTTTGATCTACAGGATCCCAGTAAATATACTGAGAATTTGTAGGGCTGCATGGCCCGGAAAGAGGTCACAGCTGAAGCTAAAAGCCCCACTGCAGTAAGCATCATACGTACGTAAATCAATCATGAAATCTTACAGTTTGAAGCAGACCAAAGCAAATTCTGCTAGCCTCCTTCTTTATTACAGGGGTCAAGTAGAAAGGCACTCTATTAAGGCAAGGAACAGCCCTGGACTTCATTTTGCTGGTTCTCTTAGCAGATCTTTAAACAAAACAGTTTATTAGCTTCAGTTAGGAGGAAAAATAAAATTACCTTATGTCTACACCAATTTTATTCTCCCCGTCAGGCTGTTGTGCTGCATAACTAATAGGGTCTTGGCAAGCAAACATAATATTGGTAAAGGTTCTTGCAACTATATTGGAGAAGTTACTCCGTATTGTGTTTCTGAAGACAATACGTGCATCGTCAGAAGTCTGAAAGTTAACAAATGTTAGGAGACGAGGACGCTTGCCAGCAGTTGCTGTTTGTACAACCCTTCATAACGGGAACATTTCTATCATTGCGCACCGCACAGCTCCATTAAAAGCAATCATGGTTAATAACAACCGTGTTTATTTTGTTAGCGCTGAGATGCGAAGAGAGACCTCTCCTCCGCGGAGCAGGCACTGCCGCTGGCCTGCGCTGCTCCGGAGGGCTGCCAGCCCTACCGCGCGGCCTAGCCGCCGCTCCGCCGACAGAGACCGGCTTCGGGAATGGGGTCTTTGAGGGGGGCCTCAGGCACGTGCTCCAGGCTTACATCTGAGGGGGCACGTCAGCTCGCCGCAGCGAGGCACCCAGGGGCACAGACAGGAGCCGAAGAGAGTTACAGCGTAGAACACCGCACCATCTGTCTGCCGGCACGGTCCCGGCAGCTTTTGGGCCTACAGCCCAGCCCCAGCCGCCTTTGACAGAGGTGTAGTTCCCAGGGACGGCAGGGTTTCACACACGTCATGCGTCAAACACCTCCCAGACGGAGAAGGGAAGCCTTGTGGGTGCTGAGAGGGAGAAGGGCCACGTCTCTCCCTTCCCTTTTCCTCCCTGGAAGCGGGCTGCTGGCAGCCCCGTCGGCACGTTGGCCCAACAAACGCGTGGTTCACCGGCCCCAGAACGCGGTGGGGTGGGTGGTGAGTGCACGGAGGGGCCGGTGAAGGACCAAAAGGGACGTAAGGGAGAGCGAGGAGTGTCAGCACTGTGGAAGTGTCACGGGGAGGGGACACTCCAGGCTTGGGGGGAGTTCCTGGATAAGCACCAGCTTTCAACAGAAACTGGGCCCAGCTGGGCTCCAGGGTCCTTTCCAGCCCGGGGGCTCTGGGGCAGATTCTCCGAACGCTTGGCAGAAGGTAGACACTCCAGAAAACCTGAAAGGAAAGAAAACTTTGTGGCGGAGGCACTGACAGAGGCTGGTGCTACGGCAGCGGAGTGGAGGCAGGAGGTGACACGCAAATCCGTAAGGAGGCTTTGTTAGCTCTCAAAGCGGAGCAGCTTAAGAGGAGAGAATGAACATTCATTAGAGCAATTACAAAGTAACAGTTGGTGGCAGACATGAGTAAACTCACACTCCGTAAGGTAGTGGAGCCAAAAGTACACACCACCTTTTTGGTGATTGGTGTTTAAAACCTAAAACTCAGGCGGTCTCACATGCCCCGTCCTTCCACATGCAGAATGCCCTGCCTTCTGGGAAAGTGTTTTTGTCCTCATTTCTCCAACATGCACATCTGTTTATCCCAAGTTTTTGCATATTTCATTAATTCACATTGCAAATTATAATTATGGCTGTTAATCCAAGGAGTGTAAGAGGAGAAAGCTGCTGTGCCTTGTTTGATTTTTTTCTTTTAAGTTACACCTATGGTAAATCTCCTGAATTTGGCCTTTTGGTAGCTGTGAGCTTCTTTCTTTAATGTATATTCTGAAACTGCACATATAGCAAGTTTTTGTTGTTGTCAATACAAAGATCTATTCCCATATAGTTTGAGCAATGTCAGCTTTTTTTTTAGTGTCTGTCAGTCTTTTAAAGAAAATTTACAGTTTTGCAGAATAGGCATACTTGCTTTCATTGCCTAATGCTTCTAATATCTTACTAATGATATTAGTTATTCAAATGCTGCATTAAGTTTATGCAGACTTTTCATGGTCATAAAATTTTCTGGAAACATCAGCAGTCTTCATGGATGTTTGAGTGAGTAATGAGAAACTAGTACAGGGCAGCAGCAGCAGCAATAGAAGACAGAAAATACAGAACCATGTGCTTCATCGTCAAACACGCACCCTGTTCTGTAGTTTAAGCTGCCCCAGCTGCAGCACCAGAGGAAATAAGCATGGCATTTAGGGAAAAAAGGTTCCTTTTCAGCAGCAGGCCATTGCGCATATTACTGCTGTACTTCTGCAGCCTGTCAAATTGGTTTTAATGCTGAACACATAAACATTTCCTTTTTCAGTACCATGGCATTCAGGGCTGTTCAGGTGTAAATCAGAGATCTGGAATGAAATGATCATTTTTAGCAGCTTGTTATGTAGCATCAGCTCATTTTGTATCTAGGTGCTCTAGCTATATTCCAGGCTCTGAAACAGAACATTTCATTACTAAAGAATAAAAGAAGCAAGCAGCTATTAATTTTAGCTGTGTACTACAGTAGAAAGAACATAGGTCCAAAATCTCAAACTGTGGACTTGGGTCTCTTAGAATCAAACTCTCAACCACGGCATGGAGAACGCTGGCTTGCAGACCCACGGGATGCACAGCTGATGGCTAGGAGCTGCATTGATGGAGAATGCTAAGTAGCAGGAGATTGATATCCCCATTTACCCAGAATTTCTTTGATAGCTGAGTAGAACTCCCATTTAGTCTCTGTACATAGCTCTGGAGTAATGCAGGCAGAAGCAGAGGTTTTTTTCTTGCAGAGTTTTGCTGTTGAATCGTGAGGGGTGAATCTCTCATGTCTAATCATCTGCCTGGATCATCTGAGCTGGAAGGCAGGCAGAATAAAATCTTCTGAGCTTGATTTAGGGAGCTCCAATATAAACCTTGCTCCTCTTTTACTGTTTTGTTTATGCTGCAAAACAGTTTTCTTACATAACAGATGAAGTGTCCGATAACTTAAATGTTGTCAGTGTGTTTGGACGAATAAAGACTTTTTTGAATTAATTGCCAAACTAAGAACGAAAACAACTAAAAAAAATTGTCTGCATAGAAATTAAATGGATTTTTATCTCTGAAAAAACAAGCAGACCAACAAACAAGAACATTTTGAATAAAGTCAAATGTTCACTTTTTCCCTTAGGTTAATTGCAAAATGAGAAATGTGATTTTAAAGCCAACTAATGTCTGTCTTTCTGAAGGCATTGGAATAATTTTTCTACTTTTCTGACATGAAACAAATCATTAAAATGTCAAAGCAAAATATTTCAGTATTTTCATCATTCTGTTTTCATTGGTTTTGGCTGGAGCACGTTGCAAAATTCCACCTAAAGTTGTGTATTTCTGCCCCTCCTCTTACCACACAAAATTTCATTTTCCAACTACGTTTGGTTAATGGGCTGAGAGAATAATAAATTGCCCAGCACTAGGTAAGAGGTCAAAGTACAATAGTAAACACCATGTAGAGACAGTAAACACCATACAGGTGTTTACTATCCAGCTCCAGCAAAATGCATACAAAGAACAGTCGGATTTTGCCATATTCATGTTCTTTTCCACATTAGATCTTCTTGCACCCTGAAATGCAAGTCACTGTATGCTGTTGACTGTAGGCAGACAACAAATAGGAATGCAAGTCTCTCACAGTTCAGCAAATTAAGTAGTGAAGTGGGAAAATAGAAGCCTTTCACCCACTATCACATTTTCATTTGTCTCAAGTAGACAGGACAAAAAAAGGATTTTCACATGAAAACTGAGCTGTATATAATTTTGTATCACTTGTGATATAGGATGTAAAGATTCTATATGTTTCTGTGAAAGTAAGAGAAAAGAGACAGATGAAATATTCAAGTGCAGGAATTGCAATGCAAATTTTACTCTTTTAGAAATATTACTAGAACTCCAATGGGTCCAAGGTTTCATTGCAGGCTCTGTTGTATTTACAGACTTGTGGTTGGTTTTTTTAACATGCTGTCCATCAAATTTATGTAAAGTCCTTGAGACGATCAAACAACATTAAGCTGAAGAGGTTTGCAGCTGAACTCAGGAAAGTGGAGGGATGGATGCTGTTTTGTCATTTTTGTTCTAACGTATTCTGGTCTGTCACCACGTTGATAGCCTGGAGTTGTCTCTTTGCGCTATCACCACCAATTTCTATTTTCTTTACTACTGAAAAGGGGGGAAAATTAGAAAGACTTAAAGAGAAAATGGTTTATCTTTTCTGCTCTTTCCTTTGACATGAAGATGTCCAGTGAGACATCTGAATTCAGATTAAATTCTAGAAAGCCCACTGTACTGCAGGGGCAGTTCCCCCGTGACATCCACAGTCTAGCATTATCTGTCTGTCCAAATTCAGTAAGTTTTACACTATTACAGTGAGCCTGACTACAGGAATATGTAACTGTCACTGAGATCGAATGAAATGATACTGATTACAAGGAAAAACCCCACAGTTGAAGGCATAAAAATACCTTATTTGTTTAATGTGGATGAGTACTTACTAGAATTGAAGGATTCTTTCTCAGAAAAAAAGGTACTTGGAATCTCCACCTCAGTCAGATCCTTGGTACAGATAAGGGTTTCATTGATTTCTGTGTAAACATTAAAATTAAGCATTTGAGTTTATACAGCCTAGTGCAGTTTGATTCTTCATCATATTAAATCCTACTTCAGATTTAACAAAAAACCCTTTTACCTAAAGATCAACAAATGATTGCTGGATTGAAATTTATGTGGAAAGACAACTATTCTGAGGCTCCGTCATAAAAAGTACAATGAAGTAAGTACAACTAAGGAAAAAAGAGTCAGAATACTTTTTTTTTTGTAATTCTGATTCAATGCTGATTCAAATATGTAAAAAAAGTATTTTGACATTTAAGAATGATTTTTTTTTTTTTTATTTTTATTTTTTTTTTTTATTTCAAGCCAGTTTGACATAGAATTTTACTCAAGTAAGTGGCCAGAGTGCCTTGGGAACATTTTCCTTCAGACCCTTCATGCTTCCATTCTATGCTGTAAGCTGTATTTTCTTCCCTGTGATATACCTCCTGCCACTCACTGCAGCTTTCCCATAAATCCTGTGATGTACTGTGAAGTAAAGAACTTGGCCTGTGGGATATACGAGGCATTTAGATTAGCACTCTCAAAGGAAAATGACTTGAGAAAAAATTTTACAGAAACTGGATATTGTATTTAAAGTATATTTTGCCTAGAAATCCCAGCTCCGCTATAGAAACAGGAGTAGAGTAGCAACTCTGCTCTCAACTTACTGGGTATGCCTTATGAGCCCCAATTATGTGTGATGCTGTATATAGTACAGAACAAGTCCAGCTCACATACAGGTTTTATTTTTAGAAGATTTCTTCTCTTTAGATCATGTTTGGATCAATCTCTTACCCCAGGTGTGGGCTTTCATGAAGTGTTTTGTATTGTTCTGTATCAGTAAAAGGTATTTAAAATCTGTACGTGCCTGGCCCTCAGCGCTAGTGTAACGTTAACACGCACCCCTCGAGGACAGCCGTCGGCAGTTCATAGTGATGTTTCCTTGGGTCTGTTTTGCCAACCTCTTGGCAGTCTTTATTATTCAAGGGAACAGAGTGGGGGTGGACATCCCAGGGGGGGGGACACAAAGCTTAGTTTGGAAGCTTTCATCACTGGTTGTTTGAGTGGGTAACTCATACCGTCTTCATGAAATCTTATTATGCTCTAACCTAATTTAGTGAGTCCCTAACTCAGAGATCACTGAAATGATATGCCAGAAAAACAGTAATGACCGCCTCACACCTTATCACGCCAGGGCGGTTAATGATCACCAAAATTCAGAACCAGCCCAGTGCCTTCTCCACTGGTAGCAACAGAGATACAATAAACCTTTTTATACATGATAACAAACAACTTCGATCATTAAAACAATTTATCTTTTTTTCTTTAACATAGGTCAATTTTTAAGTTGTGAAATACACTGCAAGCTTGAAAAACTTTCTTTGAGAAATAATTTAAACAACTTTTAGGGCCTGATGTCTTCTTTTTCCTTACCCAAGCCATCCACCAGCAAGTTCCTTAATAAATGATACCACGTTAAATAGCAACAATGCAAACATCTCCGATGCCAATCACTTCTTGAGAACAACAACAACTGGAGTGAAGACTGAGCAAGAAACCAAGCCTGCCCTATGCTCCAGTATTGGTAATGCCACAGATTCTTTACTTTGAGCTTACCACGGGGCCTCACAGCCACAGCCCAGAATTAAGTTAAGGTTGAGACCAGCAGCTGACCAAGGAACGGTTCAGCTGTCATGTGGCCCCGGAATTCAAATGAGGGAACAAGTGCAGCAACCTGAGAAATGGTTAAAGGATAAAGAAAAAAAAATTATCATCCATTAAATGTAACCCAAGGTGTTTATTTTCAGTTTTGTTAGTGCTGCTAAATATAGATTCTGGGGAAGTTGGCTTGTGGAGACCCAGAATGTTTATGTCTTGTGCGCAAGAGTTGGAGCACCTCTTCCCTCACATCTGTGCCTAGCACAGGGACGCAGTGTCCCCGGAAAGGGGACAGGAATGGAAGGAACATCCTTTGTCTTTCCTGTGAGATGCAGGACCCTTCTGCTCAGATCTTAGCAAATGGTGCCAGGAACAAATCCTGACGTGGAGTTTGTATCAGGGAAAGCGTAGCTCGTTTTTCAGGTTCTTCCTTGTAATGACCCTCTTGGTGTGGAAGGTAGCGTGCACCACTTACACAGCCATTTTCAGTGCAAAGTCTGACCTGGGTACGTGCATAGATACCAAGAGACCCAGAAAGCTTGTAAGCACTGACATCTTTGGATGGGATAGGGAAGAGTGCGACTGTTTATCACAGGCTGTGGTACTGAACAGGCATTCCTACCCAGTATGAAACACTAAATTTTGATGAACGGCCCCGTAAAGCTGCTGGAACCAGAAGGCTCTACTCTGACACCAAATGATGGCTTGGCACCACTCCACATCAGTACGCAAGAGCCCTGAAATACCCTCTTCCCATGCACAGCTCGCCCTGTTTTACAGGTGAACTGGCAGCAGGGCAGCTCGCGGCCGAGTACCAGAGGGTCTGGTCTAAAAAACACCTCCTGCAGCACTGGAGCTGTGACATACAGACATTTCCAGAGAAGACTGGAGTACTCTCCTCCTGTTGGCAATGCAGAAAGAGCAGCCCCCAAGCTGAAAAATGATCTGATAGAGGAAGGTCCTGCTGTGTCTTTCCCCTCCTTCAGTGCATATGTGAAGTCTCAAGGAAATACTGAGTATTGCATTAGTAATAGACAGATGATACTCAGCTTCATGTTGCTGTTATGGCAAATCCAGTTGGTGATGTGGAACAGATGATCTCCAGCCACAGGAAATTTTTACTTGAATGTCATTCATCTGCTGGGGCTGAGTTCCCAATCAAGTGAAACCATGCTGGTAGGGTTGCTGAAAACAGCATCAGCAAGTACAACTGTCCTTCCCCCTCTAGTAAATGAGGGACAGAGCTCCAGCAACATCTCAGGCGCAAGGCTGGCACCAAGATCGCAAGAAGGCAATCAGGTCAGGGAGCATTTTAATTATAACAGCCAGGGTGAGGAAAAACTTGTGTTTTCTACAGGACCTTTGCAATTGTTTGTAAAACCTCTGGTAATTTGCAAACTGAAGAGAAGATTATTTCTTGTGCTTGCAGGGTTTGCACAGAGAGAGCCCCAGCTCTCCGTTTACCACTGAGTCACCGGCTTAGCATCAGCTTGACCAATCCACATAAGCTGCAGCCAGTTAATTCCACCTCAGCAGCAGCAAGCAGTTCCCTCTCGCTGCCAGCTAACCTCTGGCACAGAGAGCTGCAAACACTTTTGCCGCGTCGCAGACGGTATGTTCCTGCTGGTTTATGACCAGTTCTTACTGTAACTGAAGCAGCTCATGAAGGTTTTTATGTACTAATTGTCTTCCAAATTGTCACGGTGGCTGTTCATTTTAAATTTACATGCCGGAGTGGATCATAAGCTGCAGGAGGTAGAAAAAGAGGCCAAATCAGTTTCTGCTTTGAATGGACGATTTGTATTTAAGAAGGGGTCTAACTGAGGAACACAAATGCAACCATACAGTGTATCTAACACAGAAAGTCTCCAAAATTTAGACTTGTGCACAAGGGAAGGGTATCTAAAAGACAGCTCTCCCTTTCTAAATATTCATCATCATCCTCCTCAATTTTCATAGTAGCTCACTGACTGTTCACTTGGAAGAGAGGCCAAGCATTTAATTATCAAATGATGCGTGCCTTGGCTCAGGGTAGACTGAGGCTGGAACTCCCAAGGGATAGGAGACAGCTGCTCAGCACCCATTACAGTTTCACTAACACTTAAGGGAATTAGTGCAATTAGTAATTGCAAGACAGAGGAGATTCTCAAGCTGACAGTTTTATACAGGAATCCAGGGAAGCTAATTTTAATCTTTCTGAATGTAGTTTTCCTGCAGAACAGAATACTGGGAGCAGATGCTGCCCTAGAGTGCTCAGATATTTTTCTTGGAAGAAACCCTATGCTCCCGTGAAATAGTTAGCAGGGGGCCGATTCGTCTCTTATTTCTGTCAACATCCTAGTGTTTACAGCAACATCCCAATGGTAAGTATTACCGTACCAAATCCAGATGTCCCAACTCATTAAAAACTTTATGAAGTCAACAGGAATTCTTCTATGGATAAGGCAAGCTGCAGCTTGCTCTCGATGGATGTAACCAGAGCCAAAGTTTAGTCGCAGTTGCACTGGCAGGAGCACAGAAAAACTCCATAAAGCTCCAGATTTACAGTGGCCTGGCTGACAGCAAAACACATCCCCAGATACTGAAACTTACCCAAAGGAACTGACTTCTTTAAACATCTCATCAGAAATGGCCAGCAGCACACCTTAACTTTTGACCTTTCCATCCAGCTGTGACTTCTGTTTAGCTTTTAGCTCTGTCAGCAGTCCAGATTTTCCCTTTTCCCTCACCATACAAACACCCAACAACTTTTGTTCTACTAACGTGCTATCTTCCTTACTCAGGATACCATGGATAGCTAAACAAAGGGAAACTGGATGTAGCAGTAATTTTTTTTTTTTTTTTGCATGTGTTAGGAGGAAAACATTGCCCCCCAAAGCGTTACCCATGCACTCCCACTTCTCTCATTGCAGTTCTACTTCACACACCCCTGTTCCCCACCTCCCTGGATGAAGATTACAGCTCCCAGTCATCACCAGCGTGCACCCACCTTTCCTCAAGCCAGGGGCTCCCTGCAGTGGGTTGTGGAATTGGCACGGGTGACATCCCTTGCATGAGCAGGCGGGAGGGATCCACTGCCCAGGTTCCTTCTCAGCCTTCAGTCATATCCTTACGGGCAAGAGGTGTGCCTGAAGTCTGCCCAGCAAGGCTCCCAAAGCCAGAGGGGTCTTCTGACTCCTTCTCAGCAAAACCTCAATAGGAAATGGATGCTTTCAGGGTGATTCCATTGAAATCCTACCTTTCATTTCTCACCGTGTACGTCATATCACAGTATTTAAAACTAAAGAGATTTCTCTCCAGCAAGGTGGAAATCAATTAAAAAAACCACAAACAAACAAGCGACACACACATACACCCCCCCCACCCCCCCCATTAGCACAAGTGCTGTTACAGGTGATGTCATAAGATGTGTTATGATGACGCTATCCTATTGAATGTATGTCACTCACACCAGCTATTTTCCTTTTGATTCAGCGAGACCCCACTGCGGACTTTCTGTGAGATCAGCTTTTAATAACTGGATGCCAAAGAGCCATAGTGCCTTCCTCTAATATACTTAACACTTTGTTTATTCCAGAGATCTGTAAAAACCTTGATCAATGTGTGCAGCACTTTTGATTGGTGTACAGCCTTTTGACAGAAAAAATTCATCTCCTATTTACAGCACAAATATTTTAGCAGATCAGGTTCTAAAACACTCTGGTCTGCTAACAGATGTGGTGTTTTTTCCAAGGTCACACTTTCTTCCACATTATTGCTAGAACTGGCATCTCTTGAGGAAGACTGAGTGGCTGCTCGGTGCAGGACAGCTGTTGAAAGCTGCCAGCCGAGGCGTGGGGGACATGGAAGACAAGGCTGCTCTGCCTGCGCACGACCCTGGGGAACAGGGAGCATCGCAAGCAACAACCCAGCAAGTCACAAGAACCTTTGTAAAGTTGCATCAATATACAATACCACGGTAGCAGCAGGAACAGGATCCCGTGGCGTGCCAGCGGGCACCGTGCGCGACAGCTTGCGCTGAGTGGCCTCGACCCTTCCTGTGCCAGTGGCTCTGTGCGACAGAGGCATCCGAAAACACGCGTGCCCGTGGTGGCTGCCCGCCAGCTCGGGTGGGCTCGCCTGGTCTCCTCGCAGGATGCGCTCGTCTCCTCTCTGCCAGCGTCTGGCGTTGGGCAAGTCCCTTCACTGCCCTCGCGTCCTTTGCAGCTTTGGTGCGTTTTGGTTGCAGGTTCCCTCTCCCTGTGTAACTGGTCCACAGACCATCTAACTCGATAGAAAAATCTCTCATTTGGGATTTGGACTTTGGATTCTATCCCAAGCATTTGTACTGTGCCCAGAAAAGTAAGGGCGTGCTGGAGTGCTGGCTTAAAACTAAGTTAAGATACCGTATTTTCAATATAATGTCTCATGCTTTGTCAGGAAGTTTGGGGTTTTTTTTGAAACATATCGGCTAATTTCTTCGTTCTTTAGGTTTTAGCTAGGTATAACTAACTGAACACTTTTTTTTTTTAATTTATTTTTGAAAATGTTAAAAGGAATTAGAAGCAGTAACACATGAACTGCAATACAGCAGTGGGCCAAAGAGGTCTCCTAATTATACCACGCTTCTAAAAATCGTTCTGTGTATATTGGATTGACTAGGACTGATTTACAGTTGTAGGAAGGAAAACACGATACCACTGATCCGACTGATGACTTTATCGAGGAGATGTCACAGGCCCAGTCTCTGTGGAGCAGGAGAGAGCAGTGAATAGGTGATGTAGGGAAGTGTTAGCTGTTCCCAGAACGCAGCAGTTTTGGAGCTGGGTTCAGCCAACCACACCAAAAAGAATAATTATGGACCCCTGGGCTTCTACACATATTGTAATTGTAGTTTTGAATAACAATTATTTACACATGCAGAGCATTCCTATTAATTGATACTATTTAACAGGTAACATCTATCAGACAATTCAGTTACATACTGAGGAACAGGAACACAAATTATTAAGCACTGTCTCTCAGAAGAGGCACCAGCTATTTTTCCTTTCCACAAACCAGAAAGTCAGAAAGAAAAGGATATTTAATGACTATTACAACAATCAGTATTATTTCAGTAGCAGGATAATGCAAGACAAAAGGAAAATGCAAGACAGATTTTGAAATAGCTGCAAACCTGAAGAGACAATATGATGTAATACTGACAGCAAATTGTGAATGCAAAAGGAAGGGAACTGACAGGAACGTTAAGTTATTCAGAGACCAAGAGAACATTAAGTTTTACATTTATCCATTTCTGGTACTTTTCAAATAAGAATTTAGTTTTGCTATTTTCTAGATAAATTATTTCATTGAAATTACAAGGCCTACATAATGCAAGGAAACAGACCAGGTAATCAAAATTCTCTTTCTTGGCTTATCATCCAGAAATTTCAGTTTTGGAACACGATTGAAAACTGCTGTTTTCTCTCCTGTGGGTTGCTTTCTAAAAGTCATTAGTTTGCCACTGCAAAAGCTAATTAGTTTCGCTATTCTATTACTAGAACAATTCAATTATTCTCCATTTTCACACTGAAATCTATAACTAAATTACAGAACATCAAATTGCTTGCAAATACCTGACAAAGTATTTGTTAATATGCATTTATATAAAAGAAAACATTTTCTATCAAAAAGTGGGTAATTTATAGACTTTATAGTAATTTGATTACTAAAGCAATAATTGAAAAATTTAAAAACTTAACTGTAATTCAAAGATCTATCCCAGCATTAATTTGCAAATCTAACATTATTATAGTAACAAAACAATAACATGAATAAGTGAGGAACCGGCAGAGCTGACATTAAGGCAACTGACCGTTTTATTTTAAAATCTGTATCTATTTAGATTTAAAACATTAGAAAGGTTCTAGCTATCCTTTTATAAGCAACAAAGTTATAGTTAATGGAAAAGTAATTCAGAGGTTATGAAAGAAATTTTGTTTTGGTACTATCTAAAATTATTCTACATCCCACTGTACATCCGTATGACACCAAGGAAGCACTGCCTTCTGTTATTACACAGCTATGATAGACTCTGATATAAGATTAAGTTTTAAAGCTGACAATTACACCAGCATATGTTAAGAACCTGGCTTACAGGGTTTCTGCGTTGCTATAGCTGCTCTATGGAAATACCCTTTTTCAATAATCAGTGATGGTATTTTCTTCAAGGAAAATACACAACTCACCCTCTCCCATGTCAGCACCATCTGCTGAAGTTAAAGAAATCAGCGCAGCAGTAGCCAGTAAACCAGCAAGCAACATGTTGCAAAGCAGAGTCAGTATCAAACTCCCCTCTGTGGCTCAAAGTCAGGATAAGTCTGAAGACCTCTCTGTATCTTTGCCCTTCCAACTGCTTTCTCTGGTGGGAGTAAAAGGTGGGTTTTTTTCAGTTCAATGGAAGGTGAAAGAATCCCTTGAGACTTCTAAGTCCAGGGTCATGATTTTGGGCTTTAAAACCTCTCCACAGAAACAAGTGCCTCAAAAAATGACCAAATGGTGTCCTGTGCCCAACAACAGGATTCCTAAAGTGCAGAGCCAGTGGAGACCGGGACAGCTCAGAAAGCCTTTTCTACCTATTTTAGAATCAATTCCCCCAGGACGGGACCAGCCCCACCCCTTGCCATACCCCCTCTCACACATTTTTCTCTTGTGCTGCAGCAGCAGCAGCATAGTGTGCCCTTTACTAGGCAAAAGTAGAACCCCCCTCACTTCACTTTGTCAACCCCTTTGGTGTTTATGTCCTTCAATTCTACTTTGGAGGCTTTTAACGAGAGCTGTAAATGATTCAGAGGCACCCACCTTTGTTATGAACGAGTAACAAAAAAGACATACATGCTCCACAGGGAAAACAGAAAAGTCCTTTTCAATAGCAGTAGCTTGCTGGTGAAGGAAGCATATGTTAAGAACTGTAGAAACTTTATAGAAAATCTATGCTTACAAGATGTCCAATGATTACAGTACACAAAAAGGGGAGATTGCCCAGAAATATCTTCTGACATTGCAAGATCAAACCCTTGGCGAGACTTCTCAGCAGTCTGTTTCCCTGCACAACAGGACTGGTCTAGGCTTTCTGCCTTTCATCCATCCCCTCTGCTGACATGGAAGTCCGCTAAGTGCAATCACAACATCCACTGTCTTACCCCTTCAGAGCCACTTGCGCATTTACAGCAGAAGTGATTAATTACCTTTCCTTTATTAAGCAAGACTTGCCAGTTTGTTTCAGACAGATCTATAAATTTGTATCTTACAAGTTTGAACTGTTATCCTTCACAAATCCACAGCATAAATTTGGCTAGGGAGTCCTGTGACTTTTCTTAGGTGCACGTTAAAACATGCATCACAAGGGGTAAAACTTTTCAGCATTCCCATTTGCTCAACCACTGCAAAGTAACCCAAGATTCCAGTAAGAAAATGACTATAATCTCAAATCATGAACACACAAAAACGTCCCACTGCATCAGATGAACATTAAGCTCCAATGACTAGGTTACACTTACAATCTTTCCCCCTTTGTTTATTCATTGCTTGGATCAGTGACTCATTCTTCCCACAGGAAAATCAGCAAAAAGGCACCTCCTCCCCAGCTCCTCCGACTCCATCCAGTGCAGGTTCTAGCTCCGCTGCAGCACGTCCAACAGCAGCAGCAGATATGAATGGATCACCAGGACTTAGACGTAATCCCTCCTTCTCTTTTCTGGCTGGTGGCAATTGCTCTGGGCTTTCTACCTCTGTAAGAGGAGCTGTATGACAGAATCTCTTTTCATCAGTTCTACTTGTGAGGCCTAACAACGGTGGCAGCAGTTAGCACAGTATAATCATTTCCACAAAGTCCTACATTGCTTTACTAAGAATGTGTAGAAGACTAGAAGAGAAACAAGACATGTATGTTCTTTACTGGCTGCTGGTCCCCTTCCCGCGTGGACAGGACAGACAGCATGCTCTCTGTGGTATTTGAAGGTTAGCGCTGTGAAGGTGGCATGCATTTAAGAGAATGATAGTACACTATGGAAGATCTTATGTCATTTAGGTATATCTGCTGCAGAATCAATAACATGTGTATTTTTAAAAGTGCCCCATATCAAAGAAAACATTGCAGGGAGGAGCTGTTAGCTTTACACCTGCACTGCTTTGGTTTACTTTCCAGTATGTTGGGAGACGCTGGAATAGAAACCAATTCCGCTGCTTGCAGCTGCTGAATACATTCTTGTATTATAAATGTGCATTAATATACATGGGAGAAGGAAGAATTAGTATCATTATTTGTCATTTTATGAGCAAATGTCCTTTTGTGAGCAGGAAACAGCCTTTATGTTAACAAACGGGAGATCAGAAACTTTGTGCAACCAAGATCTCCCATTCCCAGGACCAGAGTTGCCAAAGGGAAAATAGAAGAGGCATTCCCAGGAATTATTGTTCCACAGCCCAATATAGTAATGTTTGGAAATGACACAAAAATAATCTGCCCCCCCCCCCCCCCCGCACCC
>NW_010973428.1:3212324-3267072 GCF_000737465.1 Haliaeetus leucocephalus
CCCCCAAAAAAACAAATTTGAAAAAAACAAAAAAAAAAACCCCCCCCCCCCCCCCCCCCGAAAGACTTAGGCTGACTTTCATATTGCTTAAGTAAACCTCCAGTTTGGTGATGTAAAAGTTGGTGCTCATCCCTTCAGTCAAATGTGCCCTCTATTCCCTCACCATTTGTTCTACTGTTGCTTCAAAGCCTACAGTGCAGAATACAAACCAGCTGCATGCAGGGAAGAAGGAAAACAAAAAAATGTCACAGTGGGAGA
The DNA here is from genome assembly GCF_000737465.1 of Haliaeetus leucocephalus. NCBI lineage: Eukaryota > Metazoa > Chordata > Aves > Accipitriformes > Accipitridae > Haliaeetus > Haliaeetus leucocephalus. The sequence continues at coordinate 3,212,583 of NW_010973428.1, forward strand.
ATGAGAAAGAAATATGTCAAATACAATGGCTTTGTTCTCTATAAAATGTATTCACTATCTTATCAATGTACCCCAAAGCTGATTTTTTATAAGTGCATATGAAGCACCTAGTGAGCAGTTGCCCTATATCAATATGCAATTTAATAGTAATTATTTGGTTGTCCAAGATGACATGCTGAATATGTATATGAATACATACATATGCTCTATTAGTGCAGAACAAGTCATTAAAAATGGTTGAATGTGCCTTGGCGTTTTAAATGCCATTCTAGAATAGACTAGACTATTTCAGTTGGAAGTGACCTAAAATGATCATCTAGTCCAACTGCTTGACCAGTTCAGGGCTGACCAAAAGTTAAAACATATTATTAAGGGCATTGTCCAAATGCCTCTTAAACACTGACAGGCTTGGGGCATCAAACACCTCTCTAGGAAGCCTGTTCCAGTGTTTGACCACCCTCTCGGTAAAGTAATGCTTCCAGATGTCCAGTCTTAACTGCCCTGGTGCAGCATTGAACCATTCCCCACATGTGCCATCACTGGATCCCAGGGAGAAGAGCTCAGCACTTCCCTCTCCCCTTCCCCTCCTCAGAAAGCTGTAGAGAGCGATGAGGTTGCCCCTCAGCCTCCTTCTCTCCAAACTAGACAAGCCCCATGTCCTCAGCTGCTCCTCATAGGACATTCCTTCCAGTCCTTTCACCAACTTTGTTGCCCTCCTCTGGACGCATTCAAGGACCTGAACATCATTCTTAAATTGTGGGGCCCAGAACTGCACACAGTATTCAAGGTGAGGCCACACCAACACTGAACACAGCAGGATAATCCCCTCTTTTGACCAGCTGGTTATGCTGGGTTTGATGCCCCCCAGGATGTGGTTTGCCCTCTTGGGTGCCTGGCACACTGCAGGCTCACGTTGAACCTGCTGTTGACCAGAACCCCCAGATCCCTTTCTGCAGGGCTGATCTCCAGCCACTCCTCTCCCAGTTATACTTGTGGCCACTGTTACTTCATCCTAGGTCCAGCATCTGGCATTTCAGCTTGTTAAATTCCATCCCATTAATTGCAGCCCAATGCTCCAATCTATCCAGATGCCTCTGCAAGGTCTTCTGTCCCTCAAGAGAGTCAAAAGCACCTCCCAGTTTGGTATCACCAGCAAACGTGCTTAATGGTGCATTCAACTCCTGCATCCAGATCATTGATAAAGATATTGAACAGAACTGGCCCTAGAACAGAGCCCCGAGGAACACCGCTGGTGACCACTCACCAGCCAGATGCAGCCTCATTCACTATAGCCCTTTGAGCTCTACCCTTCAGCCAGTTCTTCACCCAGCACACTGTGAACCTGCTCATTTCACCACTGGACAACTTGTGATGCTGTGAGGGGACATATATCAAAAGCCTTACTAAAATCCAGACAAAGTACATCCAACGCCTTCCCTTCTTCCACTAGGCAAGTGACCTTATCATAGGAGATCAGAATAGTTAAACTGGACTTTCCCTTTGTGAACCCATGTTCACTGTGGCTGACAATTGCATTGTTCCATAAATACCTTTCAACAGTACCCAGTATAGTGTCCACAGTTTTTCCAAGAACTGAGGTTAGACTAACAGGTCTGTAAGTTCCCGGGGTCTTCTCTCATGGCCTTCTTGGAAACTGGAATAACAGCGGCTAGCTTCCAGTCAGCAGGGACTTGTAAACATTCAGCTGATACAGCTGGTCCCTTACAATTTCACCATCTACAAATGGAAGGTCACTGCTCCCATGCTCGTGGTCCTCCGACTCAGGGGACTCCAAGAGTGACAGAACAAAAGCCCACCAGGGTAACAAGAAAGGCAGTCTAGATTTTCTTCCTTAACCAAATGACATAGTCAAGAAAAAGGCTAGATTCATCAACAAAAGTTTTTTGACAAATGATGATAACCTGTTAGCAGCATGAAGAGGGGACAATTCACAGCAACATAGCATCAATCCTGCTAGCTCACTAGCCTCCATAGGATAGGAGGAAAAGCAGCATAAAAAACCCCCACAACTATCTAAGCCAGCCTACACTAACAACTTACATTTTGAGACACCCTGTAAGCAGTCAGACCTTACAGTTAGTAGAACTTGGAAAGGTAGTTTCTCCTTGATGTGAAGGTTGCTATCAAACCATGAGATGTTACATCATGGAAATAATGACATCTGTTCCTAAACTGGTAATATTTGATATGTGTCCAGTTGAATGAATGGGACTGGGCACTTGCTTGTGTGAAATCTATAAATACACAAAACAAAGGGACTTGGAATTTAAGCCCTGGAAGGCTGACATCTTGTATATAGAAGGAAACTGAGCCAGAGGTTTACAGGTATCTCACATTGCAATTTTCTAAGTAGAATTATTCTAGTACTTAGAAACCCTATGTCATTTGCCTCCCCACCACCCCAAATGACTTAATTCCTTAACTACATTTGAAAGCTACAAGTTCAACTAACTGTCCTCCTTACACAGTGTATGACAGTACAATATGTAGAATGACTACTTGGGACTTGAATTCAATACTACAGCGATTCAATAGTTACCTATTCTTTCCTCCTCCTCTAAAGGAGAGAAGACAAGACAGTGGATGCACTGGGACTTGTGATAGTGGTTCAGGTGCACTTTATCAATCCAAAACCTACAGACTTTACAACTAAAAGCTTGCAAGCCTCACCGATTGCTCAGAAATTAGATTACCAGGTCCTGTTTATATGTCAGCTGTACAATATAAAACCAGAAATATGAAAGTTAACAGACTGAAATTCAACATCTGCTTCTACAGTGGTGAAAAATAGGGATAAATGAAGACATTACAGGTACAAAAAATAATTTATACCAGGCTAAAATTCCCTTTACCCTGAGACTCTGACAAAATAAGCTAGTTTTACTGTAACCATTTTATGGATTATGACTCTTTTACTCTACTTCCACTGACCAAACACAAACATTCTTTGTAACAAACCGAGCGAGCTGGGAGTGGGTGGAGGGTGGGATGAGCTGACAGACACAGAGAAAGGGAGATGGACAGAGAGGGAGGGAGAGACAGGAATGTTTTGGATCTCCTTTTCTCTCCATTATGATTCCTTTAACCTACATTAATAGTATATAATCTTGTAAAGACCTTACTTGTTTCAGGCAACCAAAAAAGGAAGAAAAGCACAGGCACAGTGGCTTTGCAACTAGCCTTTCAGTCTATAGAAAAGCTTATCATGCAGATTTTAAGCAGTAAGTCCTTAGATTAAGCTTCAGAAACAGGCTCCATTTATAGCTTGAAAAACCCCAGATTTTCCTTTAGAAACTCATCTAATTCCTTACCTTGGGAGAGCAATAAATTTCAAGGTTAAATTTTTCTTACATCAGTCAATGCAAGATTGACCAAATGCCTTCCAATTTAACTGAAGCACAGCTGCTAGTTAAGCAAGTAATTCTGGGACTCCTAGAAAATACAATGTAGTCATAAGGATTGCAAAAAGGATGGAAAGAGGACAGCACTGTGTCAGAAAAGACAGTGGTAGAGAGTTGTTAACTGGTCCTTAGCCACTAATGCAGACACAACCTTAGAGGAACCATGTCTAATTATGGTTTTAACCAGAAACAACTATGCATTTTTTGCTTCTGTAGGGTCCCACTCCCATTCGTATTGAAGCACAGTTACTTTTGAAGTAGAGGGTGCTTTGCTGGCAGACAACTTGAATACACCTACAGATATTGGCAGAAAAGTGGTTTTGGAAGACCTGTCTCACAAAAAGCATCAACTCTTACATCCATTCCTTAATATGCAACTTTAATACGCATGAGAAGACTGAGGTGAATATTCTTTTGTAGTATCTGACCAGTGTGAAAACTGCAGCGTATCCCAGGCTTTCATTAGTATGCTAAAAAGTTACCTAACAGGTTAAGATGAAAACCTTTTCCTGGCATAGACTGATTCAGAGAGCAAAGATGACCTTAACTTGCAAACTCATGTAAAGATCCACAGTGAAATTCACAGAGCTCAATTTAACACCCTAAGGGAATCCACTCCTTAGTTTCTGACATAATCATACTGCATGGTTCAAGGAAGCCTACTACTTGCATCAAGCTTTTACAGATACCCAAGTAAGATGACAGCTCTGTTCTACAAGACACTGAACTTTTATATACAGGGAGAAAAACCGGTCCTGAAATCCTCACCAACTACAGCCAAAAACCTCCAATTATTTGTCATGGAACTGAAAGAGATGAAAAGGTCAGCACCGAGTTCTTTGGAATCAGTTGGAGCCTCTTTTTTAAAGGGACTGACTTCACTGGATGATCCGAGCTGACACTGTTTTTTAATGTTTACATGTTTTAGCAGGAGAACACATGAGAATCTGGTACATGACTGTGGGTATGTCCACACAAATATTATGTAAATGCTGCAGTCGGTATTTATAGATTTCTCTCTTCTGTGGAAAATGCTATTTCTATGAGTATATTGGAACTATTAAATAGGGCAAAGTTTGTTCTCAGCTAAGATACTGTCTTTCAAAAGAGTGTTCTGATAGAGAGCAAAATCACGGCAGCACTGTGAAAACAGGCTTACTGTGCTTTGATAAGAGAAAAGCACTGCAGACGTACAAGCTGCACCCTTCACAGAAAAAAAAAAGAAAAAAGGGAAAAAAAAGAAAGTTTACCTCATGAGGTGTCTTAAGATGTCTGAAATAAAACCTTTGTCAAAGAAACTAAATGTTGCAAAGAATGGCAAAAAGCAGTAAATTAGTGTGGTTTCTTTTTCAAAATTAATTCTTTAAATTTAGTCTCTGTACTTAGTATCATGTAAAACTTGAAGCATCCATTTTACCACTAACAGACTATATACTCCAGTGGTTCAACCTTCCAATTTCAAGAGGTGCTTTGACACAACTAGCGTACACATTTTAACATTATACCTCGAGCTCTAGGTCCTGGTGCTCCAGGGCAGTCAGGAGAGCGCCTAGAACCAGATCTCTGGCATTCCATGCTGTTATGTGAGCATAAAGAAAATAAATCAGGACTAAAGGCTCATGCACTGCTTGATGAGAAGCTATGCTTTTGGTTAGGAATCCAAAAGCCACATTTTCATAAATAAACAATGAAGCCATCATCTCTATATAAATAAGGCAAAAACTTGCATAGCTTGGGAAACCTCTCATAGCAGATATTTTTCAGTTTGCTTCTCTGTATTCACATTCACTGACAACTATTATTCCCACATCTAGTTATTTAAAATGGGAGCTATGAGTGTAAACACTATGTGCTTCCACAGTTTTTAACATAGATACATCATTTCCTGGAGTGAGCAGCAGCTCCTTGTTCAGTCACATTACGTTGTACACTACTAAAATTCTCTGAGGACAATGAGGAAACTGCAGTGTTGCTGCTCTCAAAGTTCCTGGAGTGTCTGTACAGCACGATCTCCAGTACACTGTAGAATAATTTAGGCTGGAAGGAATCCATGGCGGTCATCTGGTCCAACACACCACTCATAGCAGGGCCAACTTTGAAGCTGGATCAGGTTGCTCAGGGTGATTTGAGTTCCCAATACGTTCAAGGATGGAGATGTCACAGTCTCTGTGCAAACCACTGGATCAATCTCATTTAAAAAAACAAGGTCTACCACCTATTCTATTTCCCTTGCTGCAAACTGTAATCTGCAAAAAATCAGTAATCTCCAAAACGCAATGTATAAATAAGACTAATACATATTACAAATACAGGAAATAAAGATGTATTATCTGTAAATTTACTCAAATAGTCTTTAGAACAAAGTATCTAATCGGTCCAGAAGGCCAGCAGACTATAAATACCAAAAAACCACTTCTTGATACAATATTATTCATGTAAATTCTGTTCACATTTGTTGTCAGCAGTGTCTGCCATGCGGATAAGCTTAACACCCAAATGGTGCAACTCAAATGTAATACGATGGAAAACAGAACTCAGGAAGCTCAGTAACTATATAGCAAATCTATTTAGCAGACATGATTAGAGTAAAAAGTCTAAGATGAGATGTCTCAAAGGACACAGTTTAATTTCAAATCTCAAGTAAGTTTTCTAAAATATACAAAACCCATTGTCTACTGAAACAGTAAATACTGTAATTTGAGGGAAGTAGCCTGTGGCTTATGCATATACATTTGCCCTGTCGCTAAACACAAAAGTGTGTTTAACATCAACTGCGTAACTGAGCTTGCTTCTGTAATACCTTCAGAAATGATATTATGTAAATGTGTATCCATAATCTATGCCGAAAGACTTAAAATTTATCTTGTCTACTTTCAGCAGTCTAAAAGTTAGCCCAGATTTGTTTTCTAAACTTCTACTGTCAATAGAGATGGGGTAGAGTGATCTCACATAGCTAAGGATGAGGTTTCACAAAAGTTTCATCTCTCTCCACTGATTATCTAATTTAGATTAGGTACCTAATAATTAGACTGCCTACCTTAATTTCATCTATTTTGAATATTTAGATTGCTGCATCTTTAAGGGGGAGAACTAGACAAAAAAGTCAGGGTGAGAAAATGTACACAAGCACCAAATGATTATAAAGTGATCAGCAACTTAACCAATTAATTTTTTTAAAATTCTGTAACAAATGCATTACTCTTTTTTTTTTTTAAACAAAGCACTAAATTAGTTATGGCTTCAAGAATAAGTGAAAACATGTACAGTAAGTTCAAGTATTTAACTGATTACCAGACCAACACACATACAAAAAGCATAATTTAATTATCAACATTTTGCAGTGAGTAAGCATTAACAATGAAATTTTTAACTGTCACAAGTCTTTATGAATATCTAAAAGCCTAATACAAATATCCAAATTATTAATACAGATTAGTCATTTAAAGTGTTACCAATAAGACCTTCAGTAACTCTGCATTAAATGCTAACAAGCCCTTTCTAGAAGAATATTAATTTACAATCATTCTTTCTAACAATTCTTTGTACAGTAAAAAAAATTAGATTTGTGTTTTTCTCCTTCCCTTTCCCACCCAACCACCCACATAGTGTTGCTCTCAGACTGAGCTACTAGCCAATCAATCAAACCTGATGGTAAAAATCGTCTCAACCAAGGGTCCAAGATCTTAAGTTTTTAGCATCCAGCTCAAATGCTCTTTGGGAATAAAATCCACGTTTTTGTATAATGTGCAAAGTGCAAGTTTTCTCCAGTGCTAACAGAAGTGTGTGCTGCTAAGAACTTCACCACAGAATAAAATAGTAACAATTAAGACTTTTTGATTTCCAATAGCTCTGTAACAGACAAATGTTAGATGAAGTTTACAGGAATGACAGATCAAGTGGATTATATACCGGTGCTTATTAGGTCAGGTACTTTCTGATTTCATTAGGCCAAACCAATGTTTTTACTCAAGTTCTTCAGTTTCCTCTGTAAAAAGGTCAGCCAAATCTGCCACTGTCAGAACTGAGGCTTCTGACTGTTTCATGGAAGAGCTCGTGTGGCTGTGGGAAAAAGTTGCATGCAGACATCAGAGAAGGAATCAACTTAAGTAACAAGCTGTTTGCACTAAAGACAGACCACATGCAGGGTCCAATAACTGTCCAGCTTTGAAGCTCAGCAGGAAAACACACTTTCTATCAGGGAAAATACACACACTGGTCAGCTACTTCTTTTGCACATTCCGAGTAAGATACAAAGTCCATCTACTGTCCCTAACAGTGGTCGACACCAAACATTGCAGAGGCAGCAGAACATGGGATAATCTGCTTTGCCCTCTTAACATTTAAGGGATTGGCTTTAGCTTCCAAGCATTAAGGTTTGATATTACTTTCAAAACATAAGCCCTCATTGGATCATTCAACCACTGCATATTTATCTGAATTTTATATGCAAAAGTAGTGCTACTTTACAGACAGGGAAACTGATTAAATCATTGTTTTGAAGCTAAAGCTGAAATCTTTCATGACTACAGCCAGAGATACACATGTAAATTTTTAGTCTCATAATTTGTAGCAGCCAAAAAAAGGAAAAATAACTAATTTTCTTAAACTAAGGCCGCCTCCTAGATTTGTTATGTGTATACAATACAGTTAAAGAGGTACAAGCCTCTTATACTTTCTGCATAAAGAATGCAAATACCACTTTTGTTCCACTCCCAGTCTGTCACTGCTTACAGATTTTGAAAAGATAAACACAGTCAAAACTGCTTTCTGTGTCTGCACACCAGACTGACTTACGAGCTAGCATCTAGACAACTCTTGCACTGACTGCAAAACCAACCAGTGTGACATAGCACTGACAGACTAGGTCTCTAGAACTTAAAAATAATGAAGGAAAGAATTTATGTCATATATTAGAGCTTATAACATATGCTGTCACTCCAGTGGCAGACTTAGTATTACTCCATTAATTGCAATGCTTTTATACTAATGGAAGTAGGTAAACTGAAAAGATAAATCGTAACACAATTTATTAATTGGGCTTTTATGAAATAAAATATACAAAATATAACCAAAACATTCTCCAGAGAATTAAAATACCTTAAGCTTTAAGTTACTGGAACCAGGTTAAAAGATCAGTTTTTCAAGTCTTAAAACTTTTTTGTGAATCAAAACAATTTGAAGGAGAACAGTTGACATTTATATGTTAAGATATGCATACCTAACTGTAATAAAAGTACGGTTGAGAACCATCTTTTAATTTTCAGTGCAATAATGATGTTTTAAAAAAAATTCAACACATACCTCCTATCTACAGTTTTCAGCATAGTCTGCATTCTCTCTTCTATTGTTGCTTTTATCAGGAATCTATGAACAATGGTAGATCTGAATGTGTTTAAAAAAAGAAAACAAGACCAGAAGTGAGCAGAAGTTAGGCTGTTACTGTTAAGACCCCATTTTTGTCTCATACTAATTATTGTAAGAGTGCTGAAAAAAATGCCTCTGTATTTTAAGAAAGAAGTCTTACAAGGTGATTAACAACTTCCACTGACATTTAAGGATGCTTAGTGCCTCCCAGAGCACACACTTCCACTTGGTTGGATCACATACTAAATGAATATAAGCTGTATTAACTAAAATCCTGAAGCAGATGCTGGACAAAGTTCTGCTTTCTGCGTCCCTACCATAAACAAACAGTCCTCAAGAGCCTAGCCTGTCATTTAAACACATTACTTTGGCCCACTGGTTATATACAATGTTTATACTGCATTGTCACAAGTCAGTCCAAGAGACAGAGCTCAGTGTGATGGATAATTAAAGCTCATTCCCAGAATTTTAACAATATTGTTCTTGAAGATGAAGATGGCAAAATACTATAAATTTTTTTAAAAAGTCAGTAACTGTAGTCAGTAAACACGAAATTGTAAACACTGGTAAAACATAAAACCCAAAGTGTCAATAAACATAAAATGAGAACTCCATTTACAAAATAAAATTTCAAAAAGAAAGCTGTAATAAAAAAAGAAATGTCAGGCACAAGAAAATGAAATGGAAAAAGAGTCATCTCCAAAGATAAAAATGAAACATCACTCCAGGGTCCCCAGTATAAACATTTTTCAAGATATGAACCCTTCAAAGTGGTTGGATGGTTTTCAGATCTTAAGTTGAAACTTTGGCAGGTAACATTACACAAAGAAATGCTGGGGGAATACTTTGTGATTCACAGGCAAAGGTCTACGCAAAAAAAAGAGAAGTAAATAAGAACTCAACTGAACTGGTAATAGTTGCACCAGTGAAACTAAACAGAGTATTCCCTTATGCTCAGTGTACTTGGAACAGAGCCCTTTTTCAAATAAGCCTTGCTTAAGTCTTATTCTTAAGAAGTACAGCACACATTCTTGCTGGTTTTATTGCAAGGTTTTTGCCAGACCTTTTGTGCCAGCATCATGTAGAATTAAAATGCAGGCTGTTGCAATCAATCTTTCCTATGCCCTCACTATTAATTCAAAATCTTTACCAACACAACCAAATATCCACCTGTTCATAAACATTCTTTCGCAAGCATGCTCATTCATGCCCTCTCGCTTTGTCTCCATTTCCAGAACACAAAACCCACTATTATTCTAGAATATTATTATTCCAGAATTGACTCCAGCTATTTTTCTTCTTCATGTACAGGGGTTTTTAATTATTTTTTCAAGTGACATGAAAAGGACAAACTTTCCAAAACCTTCGTTAAGTATTCAGTACTGCCCATGTAAAATCTACAAGAGTGAAACAAACAAAAGGTATGCAAACTCATTAACATCTTCAAAAAGATCTAGACAGGGGTGAGGGCAGAACTGTGATTTAAAAACTAATCAGTTCTGAAGAGTGTGCACTATGACTTTCTTTTGGGGAAAAAAAACCAAACAAACAAACCCACCAAACAAAACAAACCCCCAACAACTTATACAGCTCCTAGTCTGGAGCTGGAAATGACCACCTAGAAGGAGCCTCTCAAGGAAACTAGGAAGGGCTGTGCCTGAACTTAGCCACATATGACATATAAATGGTGAGTTGCTCAGACCTGCAAAGCAAAGACATTTCTGGACATGCTTACAAGCAGAACTTCAAAGTTAAAAACCAAGGCATCAACGGCACACATAAAATAGGGCAGCAGCTGAACAAGGTTTTTCAGGGTTTTGGACTCAAGAGCCTACACTCCTCCTAAATGCAGTTTACTTCTGCATCTTACCCCGTAGCACACAAGAACTCCTTAAAATACACATTGTGTATTTTCAGCAAACTTTTTGTTTAATTTTAATCTTTCTGTCCCTTATATGATCATCTTTAAAAACAGGATTCCTATGAGTACCCTCATCTCCAAACCTGAGAAGTTCAGTGAACCAGATTTATTCTGATTGCAGTATGCAGTTCTATTCTGGACCATATCTAAACCACTCAATGCAATTTTAACTCTTACTTTGTTTGGCCAATACGATGTACTCTGCCAATAGCCTGTAGTTCATGTGCAGGATTCAGAATGGGTTCCACGAGCAGAACATGAGTTGCTTCGATGATGTTTAGTCCATTGGAACCAGTGTGAAGAGGCAGCAGCAAAATATTGATGTTGGGATCATATTTAAATGCAGAGAGATTTTCCTAAAAGGCAAACATTACAGCAGCGTGACAGAAGTTCCTCAATAAAGACTGGGGGGGGGACACCTCTATATTTTCAAGAAATTAAACAGCTACTACAGGCCCCAGAGTAACAATCGTGCAGCCTGACTGATCCAAGACCTGTCATCCCGGAACAGGTACTCGACAGATATCAGAAAGGCAAGAACTTCTTGCAACACGGATCAGTGTGTCTTATCCTTAACATCCATGCCAACGCTTCTTTCTCAAAAATGAATGTACTGTTTATCTCCAAAGACGTTAAATTGTGGCTTTTTGTGATTATGATTTTCAGAATTAATGAGTTAGAGATCAAAGCTTCTGCCAAACAAATTTGCTGCTCTTTCAGTTTCTCAAATGAAGCAATGAAGTAAAAGGATCAAATTAACTTCTATGAACTGTAATTTTCCCAACTGAAAATAATTTTAAGAAAAATATCCTTTATGTACCTGAAATTTACTAATTCCATTGATCTGAGAAAAAATCATGTTGTTGTCATACAAAGCTTTTGAAATTATGTCCAACACATCTTGCCACTGTAAAAAAACAAAACCACACAACACAATAAAAGTAACTCAACATTACAAACAACGACAAGTAAAATATACTAACTTCCCTAAGAAAGAGATAAAAAAGCCTTTCAAAATACTAGCATTTGCAATTTTAAAAAAAGTGAAAAAAAAAAGAAAAAGAAAAAAGATTTGTGTGCCAGGAACCAAATCTTTCATAAAACTAAGTAAGAATTGTAATTAAAAAGATCAGCTTGAATAAAAGAAATTGGTAGCCATCACAAAACAAGTTTTACAATGTATCTGGACATTACATTTAAAAATATCTAGAATTTCTAATGCTCCCATATAAATCTAAGTGTTTGCCCTTTAAAGAAACAAGCTTTTACATCTATTGACTACAATCATTGTTCATGTTCCAGTTACATGAATGGCCCTACAAATTCTCAAAACAATCAAGTGGCTGTACAGAGTGATTCAACATTTTGGTAGCTAAACTAATTCCTGAAAATATTATGACCGCTTTAAACCACCTGCCCCCCCAAGACAAGACAGAAAATGGCTATTAATACCGTTGAGAAAACTAAGGATTTAGCCCCTGGATCTTTAAATTGAATTCTCTTCAGTGTTCGGACCACAGCTTCCACTTTGGTGGAGTGACTTCCCTTTGAAAAGTCAAAGAAGAGCATTAGTAAAGTAGGATATTAATTCCTTCCACATTCATTGCTTTATTAACTAATACTATCTTAGGACTCTTACATATCCTACACAAATTTAAAAATTAGCAGCCAGGAGGAAGGGCAGGTTAAGTAGCACTGAACTGCTTTTATGCCTCCCTTATAACACACTGCTCTAGGATCCACGGTGCATTACAGCATGTGCAGTACCCAGAAAAACAAAGTGCCACACAGATACACTTACCTAGTTCTGCATGAGACAGAATGGATAGCCCAAGCAGTGCAGTTGCACCAAACATGCCAGTTAGGCCTCCTGAGGTTTAACTTGGTGGTACAATCTCTAAAGAATCTTCCAAATGCACACTTAAATTTCCCTCCCTTCACACCTCTTGAAAACTGGCAATGAAAAAACCTACCTGAACGCTATTTCTGTTGCTTTTGTTTCTCACTAAACTTATGCTCAGTACTATGAAGCTCGTTAATTATATTTAAAGTAATAAGAAATTGGTAAATACAATTAAATTAATTCTTGAAGGATTACATGCTGCAATGAAAACATCTTCATATTCTGCACTCAGAAGTATTTCAGTGCTTAGAGAATCCAATACTACATTCCACTTCTTGTCCACTTTGATTTCTGTACTCCTCCCTTTCCCCTAAGTCAAGGATTCCGGGAAACAGTTCTTTAGTATCTCCCTCTATCTCCTTCTGTACTTTGTATTACAGAAATTTTACCTAATGTGTTTTTTTTTTTAAGAAGCCCTTATTTAATTCCTTACTAGTTCTTACATGCATAGTAATTTCAGGCTGTGCTAGATTCAGCTGGACAAATATTGTTTTATTTCTGTCTGCACCTGTCCTCTGAACATTGAATTAACTATGTTGGCTTGCTACAATGACAGATCAAATTTACTGAAGTTATGCTGCTTACAGAATTGGCGGGGAAGGATGTCAGCAGTCTAAGCACATGTTGGGAACCAATGCTGGGCTGCTTGATCATTCATACGTTATGCAACTGAATGAATGCTCCAGAAATACACATAAAAGACTTTCTGCACACTGTTTTACCAAAGGCTGCAATAAGCAGCACCATTTTACTTCCCAGGGTCTTCTGTAGTGATTCCAACTCTGTCACAGACATAGAAATAAACCAGCTTTTTTCATGTCATCTCTGTTGCACCTGGTAGACATTAACACTGTTTCCAGAAGTCAGACAATCAAAAATGCTTATGTCAGTAGGTGTTATGATCTGCAAAGATGAATGACACATTTGCAGCCCTATGGCAGCTGCCTGCCAACCATAACCACCTACAGTTAGGAGATCCAAGACTAACTTTTGGTATTTACTATATATTCCAGGGTCATTTATGTGCTTTTCTGATACCATTTATCTCTGATTCAACGATGACAATTCTGACTAATTTGCTCTGACTGTCTTTTCCTCAGAGACTTTTTTTGGACCTTACCATAGGTCCCATCTTTCCCTGCTATAAGAGCTACTAGTTTTAGACACTGTTGTTGATTTTTCCATCCTTCAGGCTTCCTGTGAGTCAGGTGTTACAAATGTGACTTTGTATAAGATCAGTCAGAGGAACTACAGCAAAGAAAAGAACAGCACAGTGATCAAAGTGGTTATAATCTTTTTGTTCTTTTTTGTTTTTTAAACAAGATAACTAAGTGTGCAAAGTTCTCCATCCCTCCATTTACGTTATATTAGACAAACTGTATTAGACTTGTCATTGAACTAACAATTGACTGAAGCTTTAATTCACAGCACACAAAAAAATTCAATTTTGTTCTCAATATTTATGGAGAGATGAAACTGATACAAGTACCCTTGCTTTTATGAGTTCTTGGCTTTCAGTCTGTCTTAAAAAAATGTTACCCCACTCATTACCCATATACCTTGAGTTTGTAATTTTGTTGGATATGCAGATGAGTATTTATAAACAGATTAGCTAGTTCAAATTAATTATGGAACAGCACACATTAAAATCAAAACTGCCCTCTAACAAACAATTCTTGTCTCAGATGACAGGCTGGCAATACCCACTGTAATACTGACCAGACACTGAAAGCTTTTACAGAACCAAAACATGCAGTGATGCCAGTAAGCGCTGTCTCAGTATAAAATGCTCCCATTTACAGCAGTCCTTTTGCATCTAAGGCATTAATCTAAGATGGCTAGTGCTGGTACAATAAAGAGCACGATGTATATGACACAACAGAAGGGAAAAAAAAAAAAAAAAAAAAGGAGGGGGGAACTGCATACTGAAAGAGACCAGAGGAACTGAGAAAGTTCAGATGAAAATATAAATGCTGAAAATACAGAAAAAACCCCCATACAGTTTTCATATACATACTGCAAGATATTGATTTAACCTCAGTATTCTATAGAAACCATAGTTAGTTATTATTTCTTAACTGTCCTTATAGGAATATGAGGTAGAAATTTTTAGGTTTAACAATGCTGCTTGTTTTGATAGTACATACAGTGAAGCCACAGTATAAATTGTTAACTTTTCATTAATTAAGAATGGGCCTTGCTCTAGCTGACATGTGAATTCATACAGAATTCATATTTTTGCTTTGCCTGAAGTTTTTGATGCAGAAATACTTCAAGAAAACACTATAACCCTTTACACAGGACAGTAGATGACATTCTTTCTGTGTTTTATCTATGAAATTTAGTTATTCTACTTATTTTATTTTTTAGTCTAATTTATGAAACAGTTGAAATTTTCTTGTTAGAAACAGGTTGATATCTCTAAACCCCGAGGAAATAATCTGTTAAAAAACACATACGAAGCGAGGTCCAAATAACTAGCACTTCAAAACCAGAGCCTATTTACTCCCCCTAGTGCCACATGCTGTCAACTACTTCAAATCTAATTGAGTTAGGAAGCATCTACTCATAAAATGGCATTCCAGTTGTCCAGGGAGGGGGACATAACTAGTTTGAACATGGTAGCATTCATTTCAGTACAGGCCAGCAACCCTAGTATACCCGCAAAGTTCAAGGAGACTTGCACAATACCATGGAAGTCTTTGTCAGCACATTTTGTTATTACTTTTAACTATGCTAACTGGATTAAAACTACAATTGGTATGTCCAGCTGTATTATAACCATATTTTAATATAAGATAGCAATATCATCTAAATCAAAATACTACCAACATCAGTCTTTTACTTTTGCATTTTAGTCCAGAATCCTCTATTTTTTTCCACAACTGCAAGAACAACAGGGTTTTTTTTGGTTTAACACTATTCTATAACAGATTTGTGCAAAGCAAAAATGTACCTATGCACTGCTAAAGGCTCATGGAGATGCTGTCTCTTGCTCCACCCTTGCCTTCAACCCACTGAAAACCCTCTGTTACTAAGAAAAATAGATAAAACAGTGCAATCAGGACTGTTTTCCTACATATTTGTGTCCAGAGGTTCATTAACTTTTGTAATTAGGAAGGCACACAAGTTACAAATAAAGTTCCCGCCCCCCAGACTTGAACTTTCAGATATCTTTTGTAGTAAGGGGAAAGTCAAGCCATAGTATTTTGCCAAGTAGGGGGCATCCTTTATGTGTACGGCTATTTTAATGAGACTTGGAGAAAATTAATTGCCTTCGAAACTCAGACTCTCTGTCAAGCTGTTTGAAATGATCTAATGGGTTGCTAAATTAAGGGAGAAGTCTAAGATAGTACTAAGATAGAAAAGAGAACGTCCCCAACATCGCACCAGAGAAACCTTTCTTCAGAGAACAAATTCATAGTCAACAGGTTCCAATGAAAAGTATTGGTTTTGATAAATAATTTTTTATGGGATTAAAATATTTCTATTTTCTCTACTGTGATTTGATTTATTATTGAATAAAATTTGGGTCAAGTTACAGAATATACTCATTAGAACCTGCCCACTAATTTATTAGTGGACTAGTTAGATGGAGGAAGCATTGATATAATCTCCCTTCAGGTTTTTAATGTTCATTCACCCCTATTAAAAAAGTAGTCAGTTTTTTTCCTCCTAATTATGGTCTGTATAGCAGACAATATTACATAGATATGCAAAATGCAAAAGAACTATTCTGCTTCTCAGGTAGCTCAAGAAACATTCCAGATGACTAATCTTAAATTCAGAATCAGCGTTTATGTTCTCTGGCTAACAATGAAGACTTACCAATTTAAAATATTTACATTATCCTAATAGCCTTATAGTACATGCAGCTTTCTCAAACTACTCATGTCAAGCAAAAATAGCAAAACTATGCCTCCAAAAAGCCTCATCTCTCCTTAGCTACAAAAAGTCAAAAACATCACAACAAAAAAACCCAAACAAACCAAATAATCACCTGCATACAAACAACATTGATTTCTACCCAGTGTCAAATGCTTAAAAATCATAACTAAAGCTCAGCGAAAGCTGTCTCTCCTACTTATACCCCAAGACAGCATTACTTTAACAGATGTGTAATTTTGTAATCCATCTACAAGGCCTTTTCTCAGGCACATTTAAAGAGTAAGTGTTAAAAAGATACCCTCTTTCACACCATTACCTTTCATGCTTTGTTTCCAAAACTCTTGAAAGTTATGAAAAGGGTAGGTTAAAAAAAACAAACCCTAAATCAAACAAAAAAAACCAAAAAACCTTTTACTTGACAGGAAAACATGTATCCTTCCTTGGGGAAGAATGCAAAAACATTGATTACACTGTAAGAAAGGCCTATATACATCATGTCCAATTCAAAAGAAAAAGAGCTATACCTGTTAGAAACAAAACAAATCATAAAAGTGAACCTACTTATAAAACTATATGGTAGATTTGACTGCCTAAATGCAGTACGCAACAAAACACAACAAATATACACTGCTGAAAGTTTGGCCACAAAGCTCATATAAACAACGTACCTTTACAGGAATATCATCCTCCTGATTTGCAGTTTCTGCAGTAAAGACATACGATATTTCTTTATGAGATGTTGTCTGCCTGCAAATGGCACATTTAATTGAGCTCCGGCGGGTGCCAACGCTGTACTGTTCTATGATGATAGCTATACACTCATTACAAAAACAATGTCCACATGTCAGCACCGCCCACTATGCAGGGAATTGAAAAAAAATACAACACAGTATCAGTTTTGGATCAATGCAAAAGAAAACAGTGTAGTAGTACATGATAAATTACATTTTTACAGAAACATTACTTTATTTTCATGAAACTCATCAGATCAAAATTCAAGAATTTTAGAATTTTTAGCACTCCAGCTGCTAAAAAGCCTGGATTTCACAGTTTTCCAGCACAGAAAGATTCACGATCCACAGAAGTTATCTGCATTTGTTGTTAATTTTTTGCATTTTCCCAGTTTTAAACTCGAGGAAAGACCGTAGAGTCTTTCATTTCTACGAACGATGATTCTTAATGCATGGGTTAAGTACACAGATTAAGTATTTACACCATTTTTAAAAAAAGATTACACAAATGTTTGTATTGGCCTTCTGTACAAGTCTTTATACATTCATACTAGATCAGTCTTTATTAATAAAGTCCTAAAGAAAGTGCTTTAATTTTTACCTATTTTTAAGTCCTAGACATGATCTTTGGATTTAAGAGGAAAGAAGATTTTGAACAGAGAGGCTTAATCTGTTTTTGACAGAAATGCCTTAGAAACGAAAGATTTCATTACAGAAGCTGTACTTCCTTTGCGGGCCTAGAACATCTACGTGTCAGCTGTGACCTTCCATAACAGAGGAGTAATTTGTAAACCAGGGTTTTTGCACCTAGAAATAGTGTCTTACTCTGTGCTAGTCTGTTCCATAAGGCCATTTTAAGTGGAAAAAATAAAACAGTTTTCATGGGTGCAAGAAGCAGAGGGAATTGACTAAACGACTGATTATCAAGCAAAAAGATCTTCTAGGCTTTGTAAGGTTCTTTCAATCATGCAGAAACAGGATGCAAAGCATTTTAGAAGTTCCTTATTTTTCCTTTCAGTGAGCTCCTCCAGCTCCGAGATGAAGCATAATGGCAGTTAACAGGGTAAACAACTGTTCTGTGTAAAAACCTTTATCTCCCTTGGAGGAAGAGCAGAGAGGGCATTTTGGAAACATAGCAGGACACCAGTTTGTGCTTACACATGTCTATAAACCTAACAGAGGCTAACACCTTAAAATAGCTACCCTAAAAAAAAAGCCAATTTAGTTTGACTGTACAGGTGTCCTTACGTCTTTTTACATAATGCATGGTAAGTAAAGTATAAACTATACCTTTGTACTTTATGATATAGATCAATTTTGATTAAATCTCAATTAAATTTCAGCTCCTGCAGTTCAGCAGGTAAGTGGTAGGGAAAGAAATCCAGATTGCCAGTCCTCACTTTATAGGTTTTTTTTTAGTACCGTTTAAGTGGCTAATATCCATTTTTTTGAAGTCTAGATGAAAAAAAATACCATCAAGAGCAGTGGTTACAGTAAAATACAATAGTATACTATAGAAGCTTATCTATTTCTTCATTCTATTAGCTTATAAACGGCAAAGAAATTTTTCTGACAAAAGTTTGAAAGGAAAACTTCAGAGTTATAAAACCATCAGCAACACACATTTTTGGAACACTTTTGTTGAAACACTTAAGCACTGATGTCAACAGCTAAAGGCAATAGAGGCGCTTGCATCTGAGCAAGATGTTATTTCAGGGGAGAAGCTGGTTGGCACATTACAGGAAAGGGCTTATTTCCCCTGTTTTAATACAATGTTCATTTAAAATCAGATGTTGAAAGTTTAACACACAGCTGACTCAGATCTAAGAAAAGACATTCTAAAAACAAAGCCCGCTGACTAAATATCTTACCTGTTTTCCTAGTTGACGTGCACAGATTGGACATGGTTCTGGGTTAACTCCCCCAGTAGTTTTATCCTGAGACTATAAAGTAGAAGAAAAAATAAACTTTGTGTTTCAAGAAATAAAAAGTTATTCTATATTTGAAACAAGCTTCTAGAAAAAAAATGAATAATGAAGTCCTTAAAAAAAACCCTGTGTGAGCAAATTAAAAAACATCATTCATGAAAAAATAAGCCTATCTTGAGGAGTTAAAAAACCCCCTTATTTATGATAAGGAAAAGGAGCACTATTTATACTGCAGTCCTTTGGATAGCATCTGCATCTCCACTATAGCTTTGAAAAATCCTGGTAAAATACAAGCTTCAAACAAGAAACTCCTCATATTTTCTATCAGCTTCACTTTGTTCTGAAAACACTTAAATATACTCAATCATGCTTAACTATGCTTACATAAGCATAATTGTACTTATGTGAACACTGTAATTAAAATAATGTAACATACATGGGGTTCGTCTGGGTTTTTTTTTAATATTTATTTAACCCACAGACCTGCTTGTCCTTCCATTTAAGAAGGTAAGCTCTTCGTGAAATAGCAAGGGTACATGGAGAAGTACATAATTTTACAAGGCTTCTACTAAACATGGCCCAGTTAGTTTTAAAGAAAGTTTTAACCATCTAAAACTAGTTCATAGTTTTATAACTGTGTAATTAAACAAATAGCCAAAACATATAATGTAATAAGTAACTTCATGGCTATGCAGTAACACAAAGAACAACCCACTGAATTTCAATGTCTAATGAATCTTTAGAGAAAATATGTTTTCTTTAAAATGTAAGTTTTAAATAAAAAAATAGTATGTTTCTTCCACTAGGTAAAGAGTACATCACTTCTGTAAAGACCAAGGAACCGTAAACCTTACTTTCTCCAGATTAGTGAGATACAGAAGTTGTCCTAATTTCTTCTGAAGCTGTGATTTGGCAACAGCCTTGTCATTCAAAAGTTTCACTCGATTTTGCTCCACCTATGGAAACAGTATTAAACACATTAAAAAAGGGGAAAAAAATAGTTAAGTTTTACAATAAGGCTTAAATTCTTTTTTTGGCAAAATTCAACTGAATAATTCACTGGGGACAGACAGAAGAACAGGTCATGCTGTAAATTTAAGATGGACTTTACCCCAAGGAAAACTGATTATCTATTCCTTTGCTGTACCCAATATGAACACAGTACTGCGAATGGGCTGAGACCCAGGAGGCATACAAACTTGCTTTTTATTGTTTTATTTGCAATATTGGTTCTTTCCAGAGACAAAACCAATTTAAAATAATTTTTAAAAGTTACTTAGAAATTTCATTCAATTTGTCACCTATCTTCTTACAGCCAAATAGATCCTAGACTCTACTACTGGTTCCAAAAGCAATGTGTAAGAAACAATACTTTCTTTGTACTTCTTAGAAGCTTTCACTTTTCATTTAACCTACACAAACATAGAAATATCAAGCTGACTCCTTGTTAGATTAATTATAGTTGGTAGTGGTGTAGTTATTAGTACTGCAGAAGAGGCAAGCACCTGAAGGATGACAGCCAAAGTAATGGGCGTTTCTTTTATGGTTGCAAATACATACATAAATCTTAGACTTTGTTAAATGTTTGTAAAGTGAAGTGCTCCATTTTAAAAATTGCTTTAATACACAGATGAAATATCTACTCCCCTACAGAAGAAGAAGCACTTTTATCTAACACTGAATCTCAGTGAAGAAAGCAAAAAATGTTCCTATTGAAAACATATTTCTATTGGTGAAAAAAATAAGAGGTCAAATCAACCCAGCATTTTCTCTATGTTCATGAACAGAAAGTGGCTCAGAAATTCCAAGATACTGTAAAAAGATTTATCTTTGAGGTTTTCACTGCTGTTTTTTAGGTCCTCGTGGAAAGTTGCAATATGGGTGAGAAATCAGGTCAACTTAATTTTCCACCAGCTTGGACAACTGGGCAATTGTGGAGAAAGGTCCCAGAGACATTCACCTGCTTCTGGAAGGACAGCAGTCTTTTGGAAAAATGACACTCACAGTCAGAAGGCTGGCAAAAATGTATCAAAATAAGAGTTACAAGCTTAAAAAGGCCCATACACTAATGTAGATATAGACAGAAACTCTTTACTCCACCAAGGCTTTCTGAAATGGAAACAGAGACATACTATAGACCTTATACATAGATCTAGATACAGATTTTATTTTTGTAGGAGGTAGGTTCTTTAAGGGAAAAAAACCTTTTCTTTCCTGCCAAGTACTTTACCTCATGTGGTTCTATGATGTGGAGAACTGGTGGATTTGGTTTTGGCTCATCAGGATGACGCACTCTCAGCCGTTCTGTAGCCATTGCCAATTCATCAATAGCAGACACGTGATCCCTAAGTACCATCCAATATTCATGAAGTAACTGTAAGAAAACCCCAAACATATCAGTAGCAGAACTGAGTTGAATTCCCTTTATATAACTCTGCCATACAATGTATAATGTGAAAATCTTTCTGGAGTAAGGGATAATATTTCTTTAGAGTAATTCAGGTACCACGACAACAAATTACAAAGGAAAACAAACAGTCTAGATATCATCTCACCTGCTTTCTTTTCCAGCCTCTCTTTATGAACAAGTATAAACAGCTGTGTCTCATTTCTTCTACAACTATTACTATTACAATAACTAATGCAACTAAAAGTTCAGAAACAAAATGCCTTGCAAGACTAAGCAAATGCTGAATAAAATAAGGAAAAATGATTAAGCAATTTTAAACAGCTAGCTATTATACTACTAAGACTGCTTCTTAAAGATGAAGTATGTTTTAAAGAAACATTAACAGTTTAAGTGGTCTTGATGAAGGCACAGACAAGCACAAGGTGAAAATAACATCAGATTCAATTCTCCCAAGAAAAAGTAAATTCTGGTTTTCTACAAAAGAAATGGCTACAACTGGAAGTATACTATACATATAAACTAGTATTATTTTTAAATTACTGATAATACTGTAAAATATTTCTTCCCGAGCTTTCCACTAGTTATGTATTTTATAAAAAAAAAAATCTTCCATGATCTTACTGAAATTCTAAGACCTTTTGCAAACACCAAAAATTTGTTTGTTGATTTCTGATTTTTCAATTGTAAATGTACTTTAAACACTCAGTTGCTGGGGGGGTGGGGTGTGCTCATTGTTTGGGGCTTTTCTTTTAGCTCAAGAAAGACTACAAAGCATTTGTTTTGAGCTATGCATATACTACAATCTTAAAATTACTATGTATTAAACCTGGCATACAGGGTAAGGACAGAGAATAAGCTGAAGGGAGCTTACTCCTCCCAAACTAAAGTAAACTAAGGAAGAAACAGCTAAAATTACTTTTGCTAAAAAAAAAAAAAAAAAAAAGGCAGCTTGTTTTAGATTTAAGGGTTATTTTACAGAGTATCATCCCTGTAGCTCAATGTAGATTTGAGCACTATGGACAACTGAACCAGTATTTCCAAATCACAACAGATGGAATCATAACAGCACTATTTTCATTCTCACTGGCATATTAGTCCCACCTTTTGTTTCCTAAAGTAAAAGGACATGAAGAGACTGTTCCCTTCTTGCAGCAGAAAATCCCCAACACATAGCAATGCCTTGGTAACTGGTTACCTTATGTCCTCCTCCTTTTGTGAGCTGCTACAAGCCGAGGACATAAAATAATGAAGCATGAGAACAGCCAGGGTCATTATTCTCCAATCAGCATTTTGGTACCATAAGCAAGCGACCTGACTTTGTGAGAGCAGCACAACTTTATTAGTTGTTTAATAACTTTAACTATCAGATACCTAAATGCTGACTGAGATGTCATATTGTTTAAAAAGGTTTTGCACTGTGTTACACTGTAACCTAGTAATTTTTTTTACGGCAGCTCCAGATTAAGACTCACTCCTAATTAGCACTACCAATTTCAGGAAAGTAGGTGATGAGTAACCAAGTTTGCTGAAAAAAGAAGACAGACTGAATTCCATTAGTTAATCTAAGATACATAAAATAAATTGTTCTCTTGAGTATCTTCTCTTCCTCTATGGACTAAAGCTAATAACAAATATTTAAATTCCTGGATAGCATACTTCCGCAAGAACTATCTTTGCTTTTTCAAAACCTCCTAGGATAAAGCAAGTTAAGTGACAATTTCCTAGAATCATAAGGCAGCAGCTTGGGAGAAAGATCACGGGGTGAAAACCCTTCAAGTAACCAGAATTTCCTCTGATGTCAGACCGCAAAAAAAAACCCCAAACCCCAAAAAAGAAGAGAGTGAACAAGAGTCAATAAACCTGGCACTACTGTACCATGTGTGTTCTACTGAAGCTGAAGTCTGTGTTAATTAAAAATGAGAAAGAGAAAACACTTTTGATTACACCTAAGCTGTAAGACAGGATGAAACCCTTGTGTGCAACAGCTTTTCCCCCTTCTCCATCACTGGTATGTACTCACTGCAAGGAAACACAGACACACAAGGATGCATAAGGAAAGCCACAGTATACTCCTGCAGGTCTCTGATCCAAACAACATTAGACTGATTATTTCAGGTTACATTGTGTAGTAAACAAGATCCAGGAAATAAAGCAATAGTGAAAGGACATCTGTAGCTAGCACAAGACTGAAGGTAAACTGAATTACAGAATGGACCAACACTCGATTTGCTGAGTCTGGCTACATTCTGATTTAACTAACAGGCAAACACATTTAATTATATCTGTATACTGTCATAATAGATGCAATTACATTGCTTACTAATTTGCTTAGTAGCCAGTATAGCTTTTAGAGACTCTTAAATCGTATATAAACCATTTAAAATCAAATCCTGTAATAAGCACTACGAAAAAGTTTTGTGCAGGCAAACCCTCATTTCAGGAATACAACTTAGATTTGTTCATATTCACCTTAAATTTGTTTATATTGCAGTGAACGGACTACACAACTGTTTCATCACCATCTCATTTACTGTACCTTATATTCCTTTTTCCATGCTTCAAAGAGTTCCAGAAATATGCTGCCTTCTTCGGTTAGCTTAACATCCATTCGGTGAGCTTTGGCAAAGGAGAGAATAGCTTTCAAGGCACGTTCAGTTTCACTGGTCGCCCACAGTCCTCTACTTGTGGTGGGCAAACGGTCATCAACAAGCCCTTCTTCATCTTCTATCATCTCTTCAAATATTGCCATTTGGCCTTTAACACTTCAAAACAAACCCAACATGATACTTATCACTGATTTTGTACTTCCACATCCATTTCTACTTATTCACCATATATTTCAGCCTTCTAATATTTGATTAAAAAATAAAGCAAACCAAACAAATATAATAGCTGTTTTATTACTTGATATCCCAAAAGCTTGCTTTGAACACAGTGACCTCAGTACCAGCAATGAAATCACCGTACAAGTCATTTTGTCAGCTCAAAATTACCGATAGCTTTTGTAAAGGCTTATGCATCTTAATTATCTTTCAGTAGTTATTAATGATTAATGTCACATTCATTTTAAAAAATTGCAATTCTGACTTCTTAAATCAGCAAGAGTTGCAGTTAAAATCTGACAAAAAATTTGCTGTGTATTGCATTATTTAAAAACACTACAGCTTCCCAGTTCCCTCCTTGACAAACAATGCTAATTCAGAAACACACTAACATTTTCTAATGATTCCAGCAATCATTAGGTAACAGAGCTCCCACTGGTAAAGACTTTTCAAAATGTCTTCTCAGTGACCTCATTTTTTTAATCCAATTTTGACATTGCAAGGAATATAAGAAATAAAAGTAAAAGAGAAAACATGAAGAGGGCATACTTCTCTCACACCATGTGCTGGTACAACCCTTCTTTCAGCTCACAGCTGCATTTATGTCTGAAATCTCCTCTCTCATTGTAGCTTTAGTCAAATTTTATTACTTTATGAATTATACAGAATTAAAAAAAATAAATCTATGAACAAATATGGTTATTATACCACTCACAACTGGACTGCAAATAAATATTTGCACAAACAGGGGTATGTGTTTAGTTAGCATACTTGTATTTATACACACACTTTCTGAACACTTCAACACTTCATTTCAAATGCATGGTCATATTATAGCAGCTTGAGAAAAAGTAGCATGTATTCATTGCTTGTACATAGCTTTTTCAAATGAAATTTACATAGAAAATTCAACTTGAGTAATAAAATTGCTATCAAGGCCACTAGCAAGAAGTTGCTGTAATTTGTTCATAAAGTTATTTCAGAAACCTTAAAGTAGAAAATATAAAAAAATCCATCTTTCACTTTTTTTTTTAATAGTGAGAAGTTTATAAAGCTATGAACTTACGTATGAGAAAAGAGCTTCGACTCGTATTCTGTGAACAACTCATCAGCCTTACAAAAGACACAGCTGCAATACAAAAGATTGGTTTCTGATGAATTCTGAGTGTTTCTGTTTTCAAAGTAATTCCTGTAATTCCCTATTCCAACACATACAACCACGCAAAGTGCTTAAAGAAAAGAACAATTTAACAGTCTTATGTACAGTTGATATAATAAATGACAGGAAAAGATTTTATAAGAATAAACCCAGTGATTCTAACAAATGGATCTGTGATACCTGTGTACATATAAACCCTGAGTACAGAATAAACACTTTTATCTCTTCTTATTTCAAATGAAGGAAAATTTAATAATACACTTTAAAAGCATATTTTCTACTTTCAAGACATACTTGTTAAGTGGAAGTCTAACAGGTCGCAAATGGCAGAGAGTGGCAGCCTCAATAACCTGCTTAGAGGGAGGGCCTTCTAAGTTTTTCACTGCTTCTCTTACAATCTTCTGGAACTTCTTCACTTCC
Organism: Haliaeetus leucocephalus; assembly: GCF_000737465.1. Classification (NCBI taxonomy): domain Eukaryota; kingdom Metazoa; phylum Chordata; class Aves; order Accipitriformes; family Accipitridae; genus Haliaeetus; species Haliaeetus leucocephalus. The sequence goes on from NW_010973428.1 coordinate 3,238,551, forward strand.
TCCAGTTGGGTTGTGAGCAGGTATTGAAGGCCTCTGCAGTCACGGAACCTGATTTAAAGAAAAAGGGAACTGACTGCGTGCTAAATCACTGAATCCAAACTTCATTTAGTATTTTGAAGTAGAAGAGAAAGCATCTAATAAATAGCAATCTAGGACAACATACGAAGTTCATATCATAAGCAAATGCTTATTACTACTGCATGTAATGCTGTCAGAAATCATTCCATTGTATCCCCTGAGATGATGCCTGATATTTGTAAAACAGAAAGACTCTTTCCAAGACTCGAGAGATGCGACCAAATATTAGTAGTCAACACCAACCAACAACATTCTGGTTCACAATGCAAATCTACTAAAGGTAAAAAACTGCACATACTTATAATCTTATTTGCGTCTGTTGGCCTACAAACTGATTTTCAATGCAGCTGTGCAACTCACAGCAGACGCACGCACCCATCACAAAAATAAACTGCATTTTGCAAGTTAGGTTTCAAAGTTAAAATTATTAAATGGACATGACAGTGAACTATTTTCCTAAAACCCAGCTGTCTTTATTGATTGGAGTGAGAACATGAACACCAGTTAAGCACTTCCCATATTGTGTTCCTCTTGTGAGCAGAGCTCTCCTGCTGAGTGCACCATTCATACAAGGTCTGGCATTCATGTGCAAGACAGTATTACAAGACTGTGGTTCTACCCCATATGGAAAATTTGATCCAAAACATCCCTTTTGTAAAGTGTGGAGAGAAAAGCACAGGTTTAACAACACTACTAAAGTTTGGCATTTAATATGACCTACTTAAGCAATATGTATTTTAAAATAAAACAGATGAGTTTGCCTAACCAGGTAGTCTGAAAAATACACATAAGTTGCAATCAGAAGTCTGTTGTTAATACTACCAGTTGCCACATATTCCAGATTTATAAAAGTCTCCCACATTATATCCTGGATTAACCATCTCTAATATTCAACTAGAGATTAGCACTTGTTGCTTCTACCATTGACCAATAATACTTCATAAGACACTGTTTTTTAAAGTTTTTATTGCATATGCTAAAATAAATTTTAAAAGAAATAAGTTTTATCCCTGTATTATAAAAGAAACAGTTGAGTTGCAGATAGCTTTTCTAAAGTTATAAAACCTGTAAGCAGCAGTAATTTAAAAAGATACTTCCTAAACAGCTAATTTCAAGTGAGAAAAAAAATAATCAATTTTTTCCAGTATAACACAGGCAAGCAGATAGATAGATGCATAGGCATATGAGCTCAGCATGAACATGCAAACAATCCTTTCCTCAAATTTATTTTAACCAGAATGAGATGCTATCATTGTCAGATAACACTTAACCATGAAACATTCATATCCAGACTCGTTGAGGTTGGAAGGGGCCTCTGGAGATTGTCTTGTCCAGCTCCGCCTTGCTCAAGCAGGGTCACCTAGAGCTGGGTTGCCCAGGACCATGCCCAGATGGCTTTTAAGTATCTCCAAGGATGGAGACTCCACAACCTCTCTGGGCAGCCTGTGCAGTCATGCTCACAGTAAAAAAGTGTTTCCTGATGTTCAGAGGGAACCCCCTGTGTTTCAGTTTGTGCCCACTGCCTCTTGCACTGTCACCGAGCACTGCTAAAAAGAGCCTGGCTCTACTTTTTTGCACTGTCCCTTTAGGTATTTATATACATTGAGAAGATCCCCCCTGAACTGCTGAACAGTCCCAGCTCTCTCAACCTCTCCTTATATCAGAGATGTTCCAATCCTTTCATCATCTACTTGGCCCTTTGTTGGACTCTCTCCATTAGGTCCATCTTGCTCTTGTACTGGAGAGCCCAGAACTGGACACAAAGTACTCCAGGTCTGGCCTCACCAGCGCTGAGTAGACAGAAAGGATCACCTCCCTCAACCTGCTAACAATAATTTGTCTAATGCAGTCCAGGATACCATTAGCCTTCTTTGCTGCAAGGGCACATAAATGGCTTTTGGTCAACTTGGCGTCCATCAGAACCCCCAAGGTCCTTTTCTGCAAAGTTACTTTCCAGCTGGGTGGCCCCAATATCCAGTATGGACAGAATTTCCTTCTTCCTTCTCAGCATAATTCCGAGTTTTGAAAAAAGAAGAGGTGCAGTTTTGTATCTTTATTTAGATTATTTAATAGAATTATGTTAGGTACTGAAAAGTAAAAGATATGCTTATTTCCAGCAAGGGCAAGGAATTGCCACCTTTTGGGATCACAATAACAGAACAGTCATAGTGGAGGATATGTCTTTACATATTTAATTAAAAAATGTGCATATTTTAAGTGTTTAAATTTATATACACATTAAATATTTATATACATATGTATATGCATTTATATACATATATTTATAACAAAAAATATGTATTTAACTGAAACATGATTCGGAAGGACTGTATTGAAGAGCATAAGGATTGTTCACACATGCGAGAAAACTGCCCGACATTAAACTGTGAGAGTACTCTCCTTCCTGCATCTCCCTTTTCTGCAATGAACTTACAAAGCTGGAGCACAAAATGCACACGAGGAGGCTGGGAGAAAAAGGGTTTATTCAGCCTTAAAATGAGATCACTCAGGGGAAACCTTACTGCTTTCTACATTTACCTGGAAGGTACAGAAAAGACTGAGCCGAACTTTTCTCAAAGGCACATGGTGGAAGGACAAGAGACAATAGACACAAGATGCAATACAAGAAATATTAACTAGATAGAAGGATTTTTAATTTTTTTTTTCCCCCCCCCACCAAGTGGGTCAAATATTGGAACAGGCTTCACATAGAGACTATGAAATCTCCCTCCTTGGAGATACCCTACACTTAACAGGACAAATCCCTGTGTAACTTGATCAGGCTGAATCTCTGAGCATGGGCCTTGATCTACAAGTTGGGGGCTGGTCTAGGTGACCTCCAGATATCCCTTCCAATCCATTATTCTGTAACTGCCCAAGACAACGGTGGTACTGTTGTCTCTAGCATGAAAGCAAACCAATTTTTTTTGCTCAGAAAAACAGTGATGCTATTTTACGCTGTTACACAAGGATTTTCTGATATTGTCTGTCTACTTTCCATTTAAGCAAGTCATTTTCTTTCAGAGGTTACTCAATTGTAATGCAATAAACTTTGCATCTTTCTTGCTCAGCAGTTTCATGAGTACAGAAGACTGTAAAACCACAGTAGATAATACAAAGGAACATTTAAAAGAATGCTTGTCTAGGAGAAAACTAATTCTCCTGCTTTTCTTTCCAAGCCTTCTATCTAGCCATGCTTTTTGGAGGACTGTTTTTGAAACTTAACTGCAGCCCAGATGCTCTGAAGCAAAAATGCCTGCTATTTAATTGCAACTGTTAGCATAAACTGGTAAGAGGACTTGAGCAGAATTAACTGTATTCATTAGCCTATTTTAGCTATTCTCTTACTTCTCTGCCATGGAGAGTTTATTAGTCTGCTGTTTGTAGTTGCAGGTTATTTCGTTTTGCACACGTTGAGCAAGCTCCTCATCAATGGCATACTGTATTGCTGTCTGGATGACATCCAACCACCAAGGAGAACCTGAATGTATCTGTATGCAAAAGAACAGATTTATCCATGAACATTCAACGAACAACCAATTTACTCATTGCAGCAGAAGCTTATACTGCTCTTTAGGCCACACTCAAACACAGACTGGTAAATTCCATGGCAAGTGGAAGATGAGAGTATGCTTAAAAGATGATCCCCTTTCTGTTTAAGTGAATACATGATTAAAATTTTCTACATTCCCATCTACTTTCGCACCTTCAAATTGCTTCAGCAGAGCTAGATTCACCAAGGCCATGTACATAGAAGAGCCATGTAGAGATAGTGTAATCTCAAAGTTTCCTCTTTCTCTCTCTCTCAAAAAGAAAGGAAAGGATCATTTAATCAGAGAAAGCAAGGTCTCTGTGAAATTAATAGAGCAACAATGAAGTGACTTTATAATTTTAAAAGGTGAAAGAAGATGCAGAAGTTTACTTCCTCATGTCCCATTTGCCCCCATTTGTGTACTACTATGCAAGTGACAAAGAGCATTTCAACTCAGGTGTTCATCAATTCATTAAGGGTTTGCACATTTCTATGAAACCTGAGTTGTCATATTGACTAAACACAATTAAGCCTTAAGCACAATGACTAAATGCATGTCAAAGAACAGTTCGTTTGAAAGTAACTGAAATACCAGCTGATACATCACAGAACCGTTTCAAGGCCAAAATCTGTAACTCATTTACCTAAATTACAGGTGAAGCAACTCATTTACCTAAACTAGAGGTGAAGCACAGTTAATATAAAAGTCAAGCACGGTGTTAAACTTTACTAGAATCATCACACCACGTACTTCTGCTTTTAGTCATCTGTTCATCAAGTACTGTGTGCCTCTCTATGCAGGAAACACAGAATAAATATGTTTTGGAGCTCTGTGTGTGTGCATGCACACACGCTGCTTAAGTCCCATTCCAAACAGGCCTTCAAAGAACTGTTAGAGATAATAAACAGCTGGAGTTCTGGATAAACAGATGAAAATAATATTAAAAAAACCCCTCAGAATTCAGAGGCTAAATGTGTAAGAGGTACCTGCCTTTCTCTGGAGCTCCCGAATGGTCTGAAGAACTGGCTGTAAGGCCTGATGGGCTTCTGCAACTTCTGCATTGGATTTACTCATATAATGCTGTCGAAGTTGTTCTGCCTGTATGGAAATAAGAGCTTAAATTATGCACAAATCATATTTATGAGGGATAATTGAAAATGTAAAAACTCCCCAGCTATCACAATGTTTAGCTGTCTAAAGGTTAGCTACCTACATGCTACCCACTTTCATTTGTAAGCAACATCTAGCATTAATTTTTTTCTTCTAGAATCTAGCATTTATTAGTAAGCCCAAAAAACATTTGAGAAGACAAATGACTACAAAGATGCTAACTATGCAATTTTGCTTTTGGACAAGCCCAAACAACACAATAGGAATACACTGCATTACAAAAAGGAACTGGAATTTAACTCATAATTTTTACTTCTCTGTAGATTAAAATATATTGTGTTGAATAAGCAAACAATAAAAAGATCCTAGAACAATCTGAGAACAGGACAATTTAACTTACACATAAAACATATCCATAAAAATAACAAAAAAGGTTTAAATTTCATTATTTTTAGGTGCATCATATTTTTTCATAAAAATTACTTCTGACAGTGAAAACCCCTCTTGGTATGCAGATGTCTCCACAATATAATCAGTACCAGTTTATTTGATATTTTAAAAACTGATGAACAAGTAACTTACATTTCTTACAAGTAACATGTACACACATACCTATCTTTCACCATTACGTTCTGATTTCAGTAGGTATCTTTATTTTGTGCAGTTTAGGATGTGTTTAAGTCTTTCTTTTCTTTGCTACTGTCAAGATAATCATATTGTTGTTACAGATGGAGCTCAGTTTACCAGGAGTGGACAGCACTCTCAGGTATTTGGATGAGCTACTGGCAAAAGATAGCTAGAAAAAACAATCTCTGCTTCACATTTGTAAGCAAAATACAAATTTTTCGATTCTTCTCTTTACAGTAATGTCAGGAGAAGGTGATACAAAAAGATTGCTAGAGTTACAGGTCAATAAAAAGGGTAGTATTTCTATGAAGGCAGGGAGAAACTCCTTTAAATATTTAAGGAGCAAGTCTCATTAAAACAGAAAAAAATGCTACCTATGCATAGAATCTGCATAAAAGTGATAAAATACCACAAGATATCCAAACAGTAAGACAGATACTGATCACTACCACATAACTGGAGAGGCTGAAAGAATGGGGCTTGGAGAAGAGAGGCTTAGAGGGTACAAAATAGCAGCCTTCCAGCAGCCAGAAGGAAATCACCAAGAACTGGGAGCCAGGCACTTTACTGAAGTACATGGCAAGTGAACAGGGGACAATGGCTATAAATTGGCATGGGAAGTTCTATGTGATTTTTTTTTTTTTCCACTGTGAGGCTTATGAAGTATTGGAACAGGTTGCTTCGATGAGTTGTGAAATCTCTTTCCTTGGAGGTTTTAACAGCCTAATTGGATAAAGCCCTGAGCTACCTGGTCAGAAATCAGTGTTGACCCTGCTCTGAGGGAGAAGTTCAGCTAGAGACCTCCCAAGGTCCTTTCCAACCCAAATGCCACAATAACGACGTTCTTCTGCAAATGTGGACCATACGTCCACTACGAGTAACCAGTGGGGAACAGTGGTTGCAGCTATTTTACCAGATATTTCCCCAGTTAAGATTAAGGATATAGTTAAACAGGCTTATGCACACAGAAGTAACACACAGTTACTTTCTCATCTGGCCGAAGACGGTCAGCCTTTCTAGATGTTTAGGCAGTACAAGAGTGACAAAGGTGAACCAGCTGCTGCAGGGAACTGCAAATACAATATAAATAATACAGGGAGAGTGTGGACAGATGCCACTGGCAAACTTTAGGCTCTGAAGAACACTGCAAATCAAGACCTTCTCAAGAAGTTTTTAAAGAAGATATCAGTTCCACACACAGGACCAAAAAGAGAGGTAGAAAAACAGCTTCAAGGTGCAATTGAGAAGATGCATTAGACAGTAGTAGCTTATATTTACTAGGAGATGGAGAAGCATTTTGGAATGGAGGACACCTATGCAAGAAAGATAAGCTTCACCTAGAGAAGACTATCTGCAGTTAAAATCAGAAAAGCTGAAGAAAATGTGAGGAAATAAAGGACTCAAAAGAATTCAGGATGATGCATTCTTTATCAGTAACATCTATGTAAGTTATTTCCACAAGAACATTGTGGGGGTGGGAAAATCACATTTTAGAGATAAAAATTATTAAAACTTCCATAAAACACACTCACAACATAAGAGATCACCAAGCATTCAGAACAGCAGCATTTTACCGGATGTTTCTGCTCTCGTCTCACACACTAAACAACTCTTGATTTTACTAACCTGAAAGGAAATGTACGTCGTTAACTTGAAAGCTATTTAGTGATATTTCTTTAGAGAAAATATTGAAGGATAAAAAATAAAAAGGTGCTTTTCAAAATGTATTTATATAAAAGTGAACAATGTTTACCTCTTCTGCAAGTTGGCTATCACGCAAAGTCGGGGGAATTCCTGGGTGCTTTGCCGACAACAATTCCATCAAATTGTGTGTAGAATGAAGTCTCTAAATATACACAAAGTCAACAGCAATCATGAAAACATACATTACAACATCTGTGACAGGAAAAGCTTAAACAGCAATGAAAGCTTACAGCAAGAAATCAGTATTCATTTAAAACTAGTTGTATCTTTTTCTCTGTTAATCTGGAAGCATCTTATAAAGAAAATAAACATTCTTTTCCTCATTTTACTGGGGTAGGAAGTGAAACATTAAAAAGACCTTCTTCAACACCTCCAAAGCAAATCAGCAGGCAAACTTGATACCAAGTCATAAGATTCTGTCCCATACTCATCCTGCTAATTAAAACAGCCCTTGACTATTATGCAAAACAAAATCTCAGAGCACATTCTTTAGTAAATATCTTTCAGAATATTATAAGGAGACAATTCACTTAGTTTATCTAAAGCAAAACAAAGTATAAGGAAAAAAAACAGCTCCCAAGAGCTTAAATCATTTTTCATATTTTTCACTTTTCTGAAATAAAAGATGACTGCATAAAGCATGACCTTTTTGTTTATCTTTTAAGGAAAAGAAACATGATTGTTAATATAAGGCAACTCTACTCCTCTTCCCTAGGTTCACCCTATTTATCCCAAACCAGACCCCTAATATTATGCTGTCTGCATATGTCCCATGAACTCCTACTAATTATCTCCACTATCATGAACTTGTGCCCTTCTCACCTCCTGGATTCACTTCACCTTGCCCTATTACTATCTCAGCCACTGAAGAGCACTGGCCAGGAGCAGTTTGCCATTATCTTAAAGAGCTAAACCTACACAACTGACAAGTATCCAACAGAAGTTGAGTTTTATTACACAAAGGCAATATTAGGCATTGTACACTTTAAGGAAAAAAAAAGCTTTATTGGATTGCATAATCCAGCAAAACAGCTTCATTAACAACCTTGTTATGAGTAGCTTAAGTTTATGCTGATATGGCTATGCTAAGTGAAAAATGCCTCTGGGAAGACACAAAAGAGAAGGAAGGATCAAAGCAGTGCAATGGAGCCATCAGATGACCACATGCAAGATAATCAAACAATAACTTACTTAGTGAAGCAAGCAAAGTAAAGAAATAGACAACTGATCACTTCTTATTTATCCATCATTAACATTTTAAATATCATCCTATACTTAAGAGAATTTTGGTCAATTTAGAACTGGTATTTCTTGAAGAAATACAACGATGTTACTTAGAGAACCATTCCTTTTTTACCAGGAAAATATATTCATATTTTTAATATAATATTGCCTGAAGACAAAATTCACTTTGATTCTTTTCCATGTTTTGATGCCCTTTCAGAGAACATCATCTGCAGTGCACCAATTTTATTATTCTCTATCATTTGGCACATTAATATCATGCTCAATGCAAACCCAGCATCCTGTATTCACAGGATGCAATACAGTACTATTAATGTGAGCAGTCACAGTGATATGCAGAAGTCTAGGAACTGAGCTTGTTAAGTTTATTGCAGAACAGCAGGTGGAGATCATACACTGCTTCTGGGATAATATGAAGACTCACAAGCAAAAGTTTTTATAAATACAGTAGCTTTTAAAGAAAAAAAAGGAAACATGAAGGTCACTGGACAGATTCCTATGTAGAGATTGTGATAATGACAATAGGCTGAAAAAGTCATTCAGCACACCACTGGCAGGAAGAAAAGAGTGACCTGTTAAATTAAATCTAAAGTATTCCAGTTCTTAACTACGTCTCTACATTTGAATGCTCACTCACTTGCAAGGAATCTGTTTTGAGCTTTTCTTTGTGCTCTTCAGATGATCGCAACACTTCTCTGTACAGCTCTGCAGCCAATGCATATTCTCCTGAATTAAAAAAGAGTAATAAAAACATACACATATTGTGTTGGTTTTTAAATATACAAGCAGCCATGACTGGCCATCACTTGTAACATACTAAGATGTTTTCAGAGAGGCTGTATCTGCTTGTCTTCAAGCAAATCTTCCCTATTCATTCTGGCCCCCTCCCAAAAAAACCCCAAACTGGTAAAAGACAGAGAGTATTGTATTTTACAAAGACTAAAGCAGTTTCCAAATTAAATGTCTTGTGACTGGCAAGATCTGTAGACTTCTTGATCTTAAAATAATGTATTCACAGTTGCCCAAGTCCAAAGAATCTCACATGTTGCACTAAAAAAAATAAATAAATCTACAACTCACTGCAGTGATGCATTGCTAAGTTTGCACTGCAAATACATTATTCACTCTTCCAGTGAGTGTTCCAATGAAAGTTGTGTCATACTTCAGAAATGATTAAATACATGCAGGGAGTATAACTACTGATGTCAGCTGCTAACGTTACAATCACTTCTCAGAAAACAGATTATATAAATTAAAAAAGAAATACAAAATTGAAGTTGCATATGGAAAAGCAGAAAAAAAAAATTTTTTTTTTCCTCAACTGATGGAAATTTATTTAGCCAGTAATAGTCTTAGAAGACTCCTAAAACATGGAGAAGTACCAGGACATGAAATGTATGAAGACAGATAACACAGTAAACCAAAAATCATCTTCCTACATACCTGGAAGTATAACAACCCTATTTCAACAAGATTTGTTGCTTCTTACATTGAAACAGCTGCCAGTTGTAAGGTGTAGTCCTGCAATATACTATTGCCATTACTAGTAACAGGCTGAAAGCTATGTGCTGAATTTGCAAGGCCTTAAGCTTAAGGCTTGTCAGGCCTCCTTTGAATTTTTCTTGACCTGCCTGGACCTTTTACTTGGCTTAGCCGTGACAGCAATTTCTCTGATTCACTAGGTATCTATGGCTAATTTTTATTTTTTTTAAGCTTTTGTTTATCTTTGTGTGGTACAATCACAGCTTTATATGGATAGCAGAAACAAGCAGTTATTCCATGTAGAATGAGATATTTACAACTAACACAATGATGTATTGTAGAGAAATACGGGCCTAGTAGTAATAGCAGAGGCCTTGAAAAGTACAGATATAGGATGCAGTGTAGAGTACAGCCATGGGATGCTAAGAGATGGTGCACAGGTTTGGCAGTGAAAAAGGAAGCCATGGCTATAAACAACTCACCCACAGTCAAAGAAATGCAGACCTACAGCTGGACAAAACTGGTTTTAGGGGCAAAGAGAACAAAGAAATAGTATGTAACATTCATAAAAGGCATCATGTACACTAAATTTGGTGTTAACATGGCGCTGCAGACCAATGAAGAAAGAGAAAGGTGTAAAAAGTGTGCTAGCAAATGTAAAAGTTACCCTAATCGGATCCTTCAGTGAGAAAGAAGAAACCATCAACACAAACATCTTATTCCTCCTGACAAAGAAGTCCAGGTGGTGACAACTAGCCATAGCACTGCCACCACCAGTATGAAAGCACTGACCTCAGGACCCAGAAGGGCAGTAGAAAGGTGAGCACAAAAGCAGGACAAGCAGTAGAAACGAGTAAAGTGGTTATTATTCTTTTTTCACTTATAACAATTAGATCTGGATTAATAACAATTAGACCTGTAAGATTTCAATTATACTAACAATAAATTCATGGCTTTATTTAACTTCGCACTTCCTCCTTGCTGTTAAAGATGACCGAGTGTAACAGTAATGCTGGGAGAGTGAGGGAAGTTACAGACTAGAACTCTGCCTTGGTCCTGCTTTTGTTTCTCACCAGATGCATTTTTCATCAATCTGCTTTTCAAAAAAGGCCAGACTTAATTTTTGCTACTAGTGTATTTTGGAAGTATTTAATCTGTACAGCAATCTTTTTAAGCACTTAATTCTATCTGAAAAACTTGATCTCCATCCTGCAATCGTAACAAAGTATTTCAAACCTACTAACTACAGACCATAGAATCTGAATGTAGTCTTTCTGTAAGGCAAGTAACAAAACAGGCAGTTAGCTTGTTCTCCTCTTTGAAGGAAGACTTTAGCATGAGCTGGAAAAATTCAAGCAGTTTGTCAACTTTAGAAGACTTATTACTTGGCAAAGAGGCATTTTTTTCACATTCACGACCAGGTAATTTTAATTTATTTTGTTTAGTCGGACATTCAAGATTAATATAATTATTTTTCTTTCCCATTTGAAGCTTTTCTTCCTCCTAATTCAGACAAAATCTACATTGACAGAGCTCTATAGCAAGCAGCAGCAAAGAGATTCCATAGTCAGCAGAGCAGTTTGCATGGCAGGGGGCACAAAGGAAGCCCAGAAAGCACTACCGATAAAACAAAAGCAGGTTAAGTACAATTACACAAGTATGACTTTTTATCCTCCCAGTACACATAGATGGTAAAATCAAGAAAGAATATGAAAAAAAGCCAGAAATAGAGACATCTCAACAATGCACCAACTACACCTATTCTTTTCTCCCTCATCTAGAATGCATATTGGCTTTTGTTACAAACAGTTACAAGCCTCTCTAGTTTCCCAGGATTTCACTATGTCTTTTTCCCTGAATTCAAAAAATCACTGTTTTTACATGGTATCAGCTAAACCATAATTAGCCCACTAAAGGGAGTAAAGAATATGCTACAGTCTTCCAGCCTTACCTTTAATGATATGGATACCAGCCAAGCCATTAAGAGCACACACCAACTGTCGGTGAGCTTCCTCACACTCTGTTCGACATTTCTTCTGCAGAGATGTTAACAGCTCCTCCATGGTCATGGTGCTGAAATGGAAACCAAATCGCTCAAATTTGAAACAAAACCGCAATACTAGAGAAGTAAAACTGTCGTTCTGTGTAGCATGAAAGATTGTTACATGCATCCAACACACTGTGCAAATGTTTATTTGAGATTTATTTACGTATTAAAACACGCTAGTTGTCAGCTTTTCTTCCAGCTAGAGCTTTATCCTAACTTGAGTAGGCCAAGAGGTTGACATCTCCTAAAAATAGAAGTAAGTAAGAACCAAGAGGAAAATTAGAACTAGGTAAAATAATGCTTCACATGGCAAAATACTTTGCTCTTTCTGTAACAGCAGTGAACTGGAAACAAGCAAAAATAGACCTCATTTTGCTAGAAGCTGTTCAAATGAAAACAGCTGAGAGACCACATTTCTCCCCTCTGCTACCAATCTAAACATGCAAAACATGAGGTGTCAAGGCAAAGAGGAAAATGTGTGAAAAGAGAACAGTGAAGATTAACAAGTATCATTTTAAACTTCCTTTTATACATTTGGTTATAGAATCTGTAATTCATGAGAGGAATTTAGTCAGAAGAGAATCAGCTTATAAAAATACAGGAAATGAAGATGTAAGAGGGAGAAGCAAGAACAAACATGAGAAAGAGAAAGAAAGAAGCATGAAAGAGCTTGGAGTAAGGCTAAGGGACAAAGAATCCAGGCAGGAAGAAGACTGATGTGAAGAGACCGGAGAGTAAACTGCAACAACAGTCTACAACAGCTGACCTGAGGCTGCTTCTATGACCAACTGCTGCTGTGAGACCAGACACTACTCCCCTCCCCAAAATTCTGCTCCTCAGCCTCATTCATCTTCAGGAAAAGCATTTACTATTTGGTATTTAGTGCTGTGGAGTAGAGTAAGAGGTGACATAACTCCTGAGCAGTCTGGGCCCAAGGTATGCTGGAAGCGTATCCTTGAGTAGGCCTTTATTTTACCCCCCTTGACACACTTTCATTTGCAGAAACTGTTCCTTGAGTTTACACTACAGTGTTACACTAGAGCAGGCTTTAAATCAATATAATCACTATTTATAATTAGCTGAATTCTGCAGAGGTATTGGCAAATACACATAGCACCTGCTGCTCATGCTCTGATACTTCTACCACTACTACTTACCTTTCATTTTCAAAACCATCAGCAGTTTCAAGAAAAATTATAAAAGCAAAAGGATGTACATATAAAGTATGCAATTTGATACATAGCCCGAGACTACCAATTAAGACAAAAAGGAGGGTTTTTTTTTTACTCAGTTTAACTAGGGGAGCCTAGAAAACTCCCTTTTGAGGGTTATATTTTTGCTGAGTAGATGTTCTCATTTACTGCCTTCACTACACAGGTGGGGGAAAAAGTCATCTATCATAGAATATGCTGCAAACTCAGCTTTCTTGTTTCACGCCAGCTTTTCTTATCCATATGCTCCAGCATCAACTTTCTTGTTTCAGTAAATTTCTCTTATTCATCAAAGTTCCTAGCACTGAATTTCTTCATTGTTCTCCTACATATAACCAAAGCCAGGAGCCAAATCTTCTCCCTGTTCTGGAAATGTCCATTACTGCAGTCAAGCTCGGTTCACAAAAAAGATAGGTAAATAGTACTGTGAAACAACTTTTCTTTGTACATATATATGATTTTAAGAAAGATTTAATTTTCATTGCTAGTTTTTCCACCACAGTTACTATACAGCTGTCACTCTGCAACCATTCCACCAAAATCAACACAGTACTAAGCTGTCCCCAGCATACTCAGCTCAGTTTACAAGTTTCACTTTTACTCCACTGGCTCATTTTAATGCAAATAATCTTGTATGGGCTGGTGGGAATATTGATCTCTCCCATGTTTGAGTCCTTGCTTCCACACTAGCAGACTGTTAGACAGAAAGTGCAGCATCACAGTGCCTACTATTGGTCCCTGCTGAAGTGGGTGCAGTCAGCTACAGCTGCTTAGGCACCATAGGTGGTGGCCTGCATGAGAAAGGCGAAGGAGTAGGACACAAAACTTCATAAAAGGATAGAAAGAGACTGAACAGAACTGATGTGTTAAAAGTTCAAGTTCTTCCCTACCTGTAGCTTAGAAAAGAAACAAACACAGACAGTGCTCCGAGAGCCTGGAATGGAAATACCCTGTTCTTTCACAACCCCCCTCTGACTGAAAAAGTAGCAGCTACATTTCACAGAGTGGTAGCAACACGCTTTTGGCCTAACAAAGGCTGAGACCAAACTGGTATTTGCAGGGCACTTGTGAGGAAGATGATCTTGAAAGCATGAAAAAAAGAGGGGGGGGGAAGCATTTGAACAGCTTTCAGGTTTGGATCTACATTTACAAATTCTGCAACCTCACATTAACAATGTTTTCTTTGAATTAAAGAATTATTCCATTCTGTTTATTCATTTTGTTCATTGTTCTCATTTATGAACATGAATTTTGTAAGAGACAAAAGAAAACCAGTGGGCTTATTTAAAACTGAAAAGAACCTGGTTTGTTTCACACTCAGTCTGTCACCTGCAACACCCTAGTATCCATCAGCATCATAAGGTTAAAAGTGTTACTGCACAAACATCTGCCTCTCAGTACGATGTTCTTTAACACAAGAATTACACTAAATAACCTACTGCATCCTATTCAACTTCTGAGGTCAGATAACTTAGTTAAATGTGCAACTATGTCACACCAACGAAGCTTAAAATTAGGCTTGAGAACTGTTCAAGATCTTGCACCATTAGGGACAATTAAGAGTTTTGCTTTGGATAAAGCAAACCATTTAGGAAATGACAGAAATTCACCTTTTCTGTAATGGCAAGAACTCTCCCCGAACAGCTTGTGGATGACAGCAGGCCTGCCTCAGCCGCAGCAAAGGGTACAGAATAGAAGTCACAGTCCTTCTATCTAGGCTACTAAGCTTAAGAGTCCAGTCTGAAATCTTCCTGAGTTTTGCCAATGCATCCTGGCAGCACACCTCATGCTGGCGATGATAGAAGTGTCTCTCCACAGGAGAAAAGTGAAGCCAGTGTACATTTTCTGTCTGAGGGGGGATTTGAATCTGCAATTAAAAAATTAAAAAGGTAATTTGCAAATAAAGCTATTGATAAATGTTGATCAGGAATTTTAAAACCTCAAACTCTTATTTACTTGGTCAATCACATCCTTCTTTGCTGATCTCCACATTATCCTGGCAATTAGACTGTAGAGAGGCCGGGGATTTTTCCTACAGTAAGGTCGATATAAAAGTTGGTCCCACCAATGTTTGACCCAGTAAGGATCAACTCCAAGAAAAAGGACTAATCCATACAGATCTGTCAAGAAAAGAAAGTGGTTTAGTACAATGTTTGTATTTTAATACTTCACAATATGCCTCCAAAAAAATTAACTTTCATAGAAAGGTTACCAGGCATAAAACTACTACATTCTGGCCATTATCTTTTCCACTTGTTTTCCAGTCATTCCCTCACCAAAACAGCTAATTTAAAGGCAGGGGACTAGCTGGGGGAAGGTGGAGGTTCGCTACTTTTTCATTGTCATAGAACTTGCTGAAATATAACTATTTGTGAGACACTTTCCTAATTTCAAGTTTAGCAGAACAGAGCGATGAATTGAAACCTATTCAGAGCAGGGGCGAGAGGCAGAAATTACACGATTGCATATGGTTAACTGGGTTTGCCAGGTTTTTCTAGAACAATATTGCACAGTATCATTACTTCACAGCCTGCTGTGCACCAACTGTCTGATGCCCACCATCCTAAAAGGGGCCGCAATTCAGAAGACTTCCACTTTTCTACTAAGGCAGAAGAAATCAACAAAACACACTTTTATTGTTTTCTTACTAATTGAGAGAATACAGCTTGCTAATTCTGCCCAATTCAGAAACCCATCATTTTGAGGGATGAAATATAAGGACATACTGACTTTAAGCTTGTATCTAGATCTTACTGGAAAAATACAGAAGCACATGTTTAATGCTTCATGTGGACAACACAAAAATAGAAATATATGATGGTTCTTATAGATATCTTATAAATAGTTCTTAAAGATTTGGTGGCTGCATTCTTTATTCTGTTAGCTTTATGGTAATTTTGGTATTCAGCTGAGAGCCACAAGACATTCACCAAATTCATCACAGACCAGAGGAAGAAAAATCCTGCGAATCATTTCTGTGCAGGAAGTAACTGTTTACCCAAAGGTCCTATCCCACTTTATTACAGCAGTGGTAGCACAGATCCAAACTAGTCAGCAGTTTTCATCCCCTATATGATGGGGGCTGCCTCAGTATAGTCTGAGCGCCTGGCCAACATGTATGATGCACAATATGACATTTCAGATATGTATTAAATCAACACTATCACACATAAGGACTTGAATAGGTTAATCATGACAGTCAAATCAATCACTTCCTTCTATAGCATTTGCTTTATTATGTATTCTTACAACTATTATGTATATTTATAAATTTAATCTACAATTCCATAATGAATTAATCTACAATATTGAATTTTATAATAGTTTGGTGTCTGAACAATAGTTCACAAATATACACAAATGCTCACACTGATTTATCCACTTTCAAACTCATTGCCTCAATGTGTAGCACATTCCTAAACCAAAGAACACAGGGAGATTAAGTTAGTCAGTTCCCTTTCTTTTTTCTATCTTTGTCTGAAGCCCATCTACAGAAACCAAGTACCTCACAAAAAAGACAAGATAAATGACACCTGCCAACATACAGCTCCCTACTCCACACATCTCAATTCGTTAAGTCCTTACATAAGGACTTAATACAATTTCATTAAGCTTTAGTACAATTTTTAGAATTTAAATTCATGGCAGTCGATGCCCACAGTAGTTCATACAGGGCTATGCAAAAAGCAAATACAGCTTTGCTTGCTGTATTTGACAGTTAGAAGGATTCTGTAATCAGAGCAGACTTTAGCTGCAACAGAAAGAGGTTAATATTCACCCACTCTGCTAAGTGAAAACCGAAGAACAGACTTGAGTCAGCTGTTTGACATACAGCTTCTCCCCAAAGTATTTGTCTAACTCGGGGAGATAAAAAGATTTCAGCTCTGCAATTACTGTATTGATACATTCATTGATGGCTTTATTACATGGTTAAAGGTTATGGCTTACCAAATCAGAGTACATAATGAATTCAGATCAAAACTAGCAGACAGTTTAACTACTTCAAACCACTACTAGCCCAAGGAAAACTCACAGATGACACCACTACATAAAATCTCACCTTCTAATCCTCGCTGCACAGGAGTGCCACTGACACACCAGCGATTGATTCCACTTAAACGGAGAGCCATTTCAGCAGCCTAGCAAAAGAAGACAGAACTAATGCTATGAAAGGAAAATCAAAGATAGTGTGGAACATAGCCTGAAAACACATGGACCTTATTTTTAAGAAGTCTGAACATCTTTTCAGTATGTAAGATTAGCAGAGCTATAAGCAGCATTGGTACCATATATTATAAAAATGTGTATAAAGTTATTGAGCTTTTTTGAAGGTAACTGAAAGCCGATAAAAGCCATACCCAGTTCCAAGCAGTCAAGTGCAATTAAGGGCTCACAAAAGGCAAACAGTTAGCAAAAGAAACTGTATGTAAAAAACCATAAAAATAAAAAATTAAAGCCTATAAGCCTTTATATAAGTAGTGGTTTTGTCCTCCTGTCTCGGGCAAAAAGACTGGACGAATACTAATTAAAATAATCTCCCTCTGCAGACACACTGCTGACTATGTTAGCTTCCAGACCCAAAGGACGTATCTATGCCTCTGAACCATGTCACTGAACAGGCTAGTGTCTTGTTTGAAACTATCAAACACCACATACGACATGATGACCTAGTTCTTTAAACTGTCGGTATAGATTATGTTAAGTATTTTTTGAGCTGGATATACTTCATAGTCTGTCAAAATTCCAACAAGAGAACCATTTAATAGTAAATATCTCCAACAGAAAATTCACTTCTAAAGAACAAGCTACAAGGACAAATTACCCGAGTGCACTGAATGTTAAGAGGGGAGAGGGAAGTCTATTGTATTATTTACAGTGAGCTTGTCAAAACCTTTTCAAGTTAAATAAATGCATGACTGGGAATGTCATACCTTTGCAGTAGTGCATTCAACCATTTGTGCTTCATCAAGGCAGATCCTCCACCACTCCACCGCTACTAAGGGGCTTGGGATGGCCATGTACCGCTTCTGGTTCCTGAAACGGCGCCCATCTTCGCTGTTACTGTGGGGTATATCTACATAGTTCAGTTCAGAGCGGAGAACATCATATGTGGTGATAACCACCTCCTGCTCTGCCAACATGTGTGGCTGCAAAAATCCATGCTTCTTCACACCTTGATACACCTACATAGATTTGTATTCAATAGCACAAGAGCAAAGAATGAAGGTAGGAGACACTTTAATAAAAATGTAGAAATACCAGTACAGCTTAATACATGCATGCTTTCAGAAGTGTTCCTCATATAATATGAAACCATTCATAAAACCTGTATTCACATAGTAGCATGGTGGGAAATCCATACAAGTAACACAGATAATAAATGCAATACAGACACTGATGCAAAATTCTTATGTATAAGTACCTATATCTTTGCAAAACATTTTTTTTCTCCTTTGAAGAACAGAGGACTTCAGTATCTGCTGCAACACTTATTTGTTGCAACAGCTGTATGCAAGATTAACCATTCTGTAATGTTGTATGGAGCGACATTATGTAAGTCAGTGTTACACATCCTGTCCTCTCCTTTACTGTAGATGTGTTACCTTTCTCCCCACGGCCCCAAGAATTTCATGGATGATTAGGCAAAGATAGAAGTATGTGGCGAAATATTTAAAAAACAGAAATTATACTCTGGGTAATGTTTTATCTACAAAAAGGATTTCTACAGTGACTCATGAAATAGAAAGAATATCTTAGTAAGAAACAACCCCTGTGCACCAACAGAATGTTATTATAAGCCTTTCATATTGACATTTCTTCTAATATCAGAAGTATTTTTCTTATCTCCCTTGTCATTCTAAGCATACAGCAGTTTAAATTAAAAAATTAAGAAGCTAAACCAAACATTTTACTATATGTTTCCCCATGGTAGCATTCCATATATAAAGAAAATACAGTACGTATTATGAGTCCCAATATATTTACAATACTGAGACATGTTGCAATTTCAAATAATGTATGGTATAGCACAAAATCAAAAAATATTTTTAAAATAGGAGTGTTTTCTAATCTCCAGGTTTATTAGCTGCTAAAAGCAATTATTACCAGAGCTATGTATCAATCACTGTTTTTTCCTTCTCATATGGACTTTTTCTCTTGCTCCCAATTTACTTCAGGAACCTACTTCAAAATTACAGGCATCCATTGTTTATTTTAAGAATTTTATCATTAGCTACTTCTTTCCACCTATCTATTAACATTAATCACAATGTTAAAATAGATAAGGCCCTCTTCTGACAGATACAGGCATATTCCTATCTTATTTAGAAAGAATCTATATTCTAGTCCCATCTTCAAATAGCTAGCATCTTTCTAGTGCTCTCTCATTCTGTGAGTTCATGATTTATTACATAAACATTAATCAAGATGGTCCATTCTTATCTGCAACTACCTACAAACACTTTTACCATTTAAGAAAATCACACCATCTCTCCAGTCCCTCAGTGTCACAAACTTTAATGTTCTCTTAACTCACACAACTAATAGTTAAAAATACCAAAATTAAGGTGACTATCAACCTTAGTTGATTTCCCCCCCTCTTTACCCTTTGATGATCAGCACATGATTTCACTGTCACTGTACTTTTCCTTCCAGTAATAATCTTCCTCTACATTTGTGCATATGGCAACAGTGCTTCTGTCAGCTGAAAGAAACACTTGCAGAAAATTTCTGTTCAGGCTGAGTGTGACACCAGAGCATGTGCAACCAGGTCAATTCACATGAACTGAAGAGGGAGAAAGGGCGGGGGGGGGAGAAAAAAGAGCATGCTCACTGAAGCAACTGTTAAGAAGCAAAAATAGCTGTCGAAGACTAATGATCTCTTCCAAGTATTTATGAACAGATTTTACGGAGGTTTATAACTTGGCCAAGTTTTGGTTGTTTTCACAGCAGCAGGAAAAGACAACCTGCCACAAAGCAAGACCTACTGATAAATTTTAATTTCTTGTTCTATTACATAAAATCATTAGAATTTCCCATGTGTTGTAAGCAGTTGAAAGAATAAAAAACACCCTTCACAGGCAAAAAAACTTGTTAGTATGCAAAACTTTTTTTGAAACATCTGCACTGATTTTTTAACTTTACAGAAAAAAACAACAAATTTTCATTTTGAAGCAACACTGAAAGCAAGTCTGGATGACTTACAGTTGGCAGTTAAAAGAAAATTAAAACAGTGTCTTAGAATGGAAGGTGTCACACAGCTTAAAGTACTGACACTCAGTATTTAAGCTATTTTACTGTTACCATGTAAATCTATTTCTGACAGTTTTCATCAAAGCTGGTATAAAACTTGGACTGGCTCCTACGAAAGCTGTGCAAGTTTTACACATTTGTTAATTGCTGCACTAAAGCTAATTAGACTGCTCACACAAATGGCTTACTGGAGGCCTAGAATTCATTTATACATTGGGCATCTATGTAGGATAGCGGAAGGTATCAGCTATAACCCTGAATACAAAGCTTCCTCTCTTTATCAATCTACTACAACTGTTATTTTATTCAAAATATAAGGGCTCTCAAAGCACTTTATCATTACAAAGGTTCTTGCCTACTAAAAATATGAAGGACAAAACTTGACTAAATCATAAATAAAAGACAATGACTACCCTTGAATACTGTGATAACTATATTAAAAAAAATCCTGCATAGCCGTAGTGACTGTATGTATAATTAGGTTTATTTTAGTGATAGAGCTATTAGAAATCAAGTAAAAGGACAATACAAAGTCTTCAGATAAGCAACATTCTAATAAATATGGCAGATGTTATAGAGACAATGCCCAAGTTGTAAAGGTGTCATTCTTGGTAAACACCAAGGCCCAAGACTTCTTTTGTAAAGCCCAAGAACCCGAAACTCAAAAGTACAATCTTTACCTACTGAAACATTTGTTTTTATCTAAAACAAAATGAGAAGTAACTTCAGAGCGCTGCTTGGGTACAAATGTATAGTGAGACTTGACACTGCCAAAACACCTATTGTTAGGCCTTTCTAAGTTCCGTGGTAATCTTTCAGAAAAAAAAACCCCACTACAAACAGCCCTCCCTCTCAGAAATCCCTTGTCATTGCAATTGCTCAAAATTTGCTTCCATTTGATAAAGATATCTAGCCCACTGTATCATCTCCCAGTGACCAACTAATAAGGAAAAAAACGAAGAACTAAACGCAGACAGTCTTTCTAGGACACAAGTACATCATGTGGTGCCAAAGTATAGGTCTAATAGCAAGAAATGTAGGATTCTGACACAGAGGACAAAGAAACTTCTGAACTTTACATGATACTGAGTGTCAGACAGGAAGCCCCGAGCCTTGACAAAATAACTCTCCAGAATACAAACCTATATAATCTTACCAGAACTCGAAGAGAAGATGATCTTACATGTCTGTTGATCTCATCCACCCACTGATGACAAATAGAACTCGGAGAAATTATCAGAGTTGCTCCTGTGGAAACTGGTTTCATTGCCACAAGACAATGGGGACAGTAGAAGGGTTTGATCTTCAGGTTCTCCTCTTTGTAGTTTACACATTCTGCGTGCTGCCATAAGTAACATTTCAGGCACTGCACACGAGCTTTATAGTCAGCCAATCCAAGCTCACCACAGATGCATTCAAAACGATATTCAGATGTATTAAACGGAAATACAGAACTGGTATGTTGTACACTACTGCTGGCATGTTCTTGGGAATGTGAGGACTGGTCCTTTGGGACTTCCTGCTGGACATCAGCTGTAGTTTTAGAAACATCAAAATCAGGATGACTGCTCATGTCACTGGAGACAAGGAGGCTGCCATGCAGATCAGGACACTTTGGGACCACAGCTTCCTGCTGAATGTTATTCTCTTTTACAGAGTTCTCATGATCAGCTTCAGGTTTCCAGTTAGTTTTGGTAGTTGTACAATAATCATGTTCTTCCATGGTGATATCCACCCGTAAAGGGGTTTTAAGGACATTTTCAGAAGTGACATCACTATTTCTTGATTCTTTGGTTTGGGTTTTAGCATCAATCAACTGCTTCTTCTGAATGTTTTCTGAAGTCCGTGCCATCTACAAAGTAAAATTAACCAAGAATGTCAGACCTTCTCCTCCCCTTTTTTTTTTTTTTTTTTGAACATATAATATCTATGTCTTGGTGTGTTTAAGATTTTGTATCAATTTCCAGTTCGAGGATTTGGTTAATGCATACCAGTATTTAAAAATGACAACTTCACAGTAAGAACAATATATCTGCCAGCGCCCCAGCACTATTTTAAGAGATTTATGACAGATGTAGTTAATATTTTAGCCCCAAATTTGATCTTATGATTTCTGCTTCTTTGTTCATGGATGTCAAAGCAAACACTGCAGTTTTCTTAATTTTTATCAATAAGCCAGTATCACTGAACTAGTGCAGAGACAACACAGCTGCGAGAGGTATGCAATTGGTAGATCTAAGATCTGCCTTTACAGCATTCTTTGAAGTAACTATGGCAGCATGTTTTACCTGCTCCTTGGTTCTTTCTCGCCTCTTCTGTTCCTTGTAATTCTTTCCCAGCTTGAAAGACCCAGCCAGACCATGTCCTTTGACTTGCTCTACTACTTTTTCTGCAATTAGTTTTTCTAGAGTTCTTTTGAGAAGCCGTCTATTTCTCTGTATGTCATACCTATATATAGCACTGATGTACTTAAATATTGCAATAATGGATGCTCCTTTCTTCACATTCATTTCCTTTACAGCTGCTAATATCATCACTCGTAAGCCTATGTGTAGGATTAAAGCAAAAAAACTTACACCTCAGATAAAATGAAAGTTACCTCAGAGAGCGCATATTAAGGGAACTCTTAACACTGTGTTCATCTAAAAAAATGCAAAACAAAAAGACAGGCAGCAGTTTTGACAATGCTTTACTTGAGGTAGCCTTACAAATTGCTATTTTTTAGTGATTCTAAGACAATATTGAGTAGCAACAGAAATAAGTTACTCAGTTTTCTTACTGAAGCTTATAAAAAGTGTATTTCAGTTAAATGTATAAACTCTTTTACAAGGACCTTTAGTTACACGGAGCTCTGTAGCACAGAGATCTGAGTTGGCAACTTTAAGTGTGGATCACTTGTTTGTAGCATGCAATCCTATATCACAGTGCTCAGCAAAATAATAATTTCATTCTACTGAAGTAAAGAGTAGCATTGAATTCATAGTGGCCAATATAAGACTTATGCCAAAAGCAAAAGCAAAAGAAGTCATCAGATACTTACTGGGATATTGTATTTTTTCCTTCAATTTAAGCTCTATTTCCCTTGTTTTTTTCTTTGTATTTCCTTCTAAAGGTTGAGGTGGAACAAAGAAGTTCACAAGCTTACCCTAATGCAGACAACATTTATTAGTTATTAGCGCATGTCTCTTCACAGTAATTCTCAACTTCATTAATCTTTTCACATTTGAAAATAAGCACGAGCTGCTATAGATGGGTGCTCTAATCTCACTAATTTGTTCAGATAGCTCACTTTTAGCGTACAGAGCAATACCCCATTCAGTTCAATTTCTTGGCAAATGGTGTTCAGCACCCTACACTGATAACAGAAAGAGCAGCCCTGCAAGCTGCTTGGGTCCTCCACTACCTCAGAATTAAGTTGAAGGAATCTATAGCTGTAAGTGATCTAGGTTATTGATGCAGGGAGGAAAATATATATATTTAATAAATAGCTACAAACACAAAAGGAGGTAAGCAATATAGATTGAAAAGCCCTAGTTAGTTGTATTACAAGTAAGTTTCTCTTTTTAGGGATTGCCTCCCCAAAATTTACTCTATTATTAGTGATTTTATTCAAGATGTATACTCAAGAACCGGGATATAAAAAAGAATCCCAAAGCTGGAAGAAATACAGTGCCAATATTTTATGATTAACTGTTTTATAGCTGTATTCGTTGACACTTCACTCTGCCCTGTCCAATTGGTTGCTTTGCAGAATTCTTAACCGTAACCGCAATGAAACTCCAGACACTGAGCTCTACAGTGAGCCAAAACACCTGGAGTAACACTGACATTGGCTTACACAAGCCAGGAGTCATCCAGAAAGTCTCAGCTGGAATAAAGCATTTCTGGTTTGTTTTTTTTTCAGCACATCATACAAAGACATTTTATATTTGAAGACAAGAAAAACACAGATGACAAGGGGCCTTCTGGATGAGTGGAATAGTGCCTTTTAACCCCACAGGCAATGTCATATAATGCTGTTCATAAAGGTCCCAAAATATTAGCCAAGATGTCTGTCCCAGATACTCACACCATGAAACAGTTTTGTAACTCCAGCTCTCCAAAGGCTATGGTCTCTAGCTATTGTTGCCAGTTGATGTTCAGATGCTTTAGTGCTAATACTCCCCTCTTCACATTCAGTGCTGACAGTCTGATACATTTAAGAAAAATCTTATTCTCTCTTTGAGAATCCAGGCAGATCATTATGAAGAGATGTACAATGAAACTGGCTGCCATGAATTCAAGGTTCTCTCCCTTCAGAGAGAATTTTTGTCTTTAGTGAGCATGCTAAGTTTTCACAGGATGCACGATGAAGAACATGAAAAGATGGCAAACCGCTGCTAAATAAGCCCATTTATTATATGAAATAGAGGGCAAGCAGAAATCTTTATTCACCAAGTTTAAATTGTTCCTATTTTAGCACAGAACATCTGTCTAATCAATGTCTGATACTCACCAATACAATGAAGTGAAGGGGAGAATGATTTCCAACATCGTAAACTAAACTACGTATTTATACACTCCTGTAGTGCGTGTAAACTACCAGCAGCCTATTAACAGCACAGTTGCCTGCTAACACCCTTCAACAATAGCAAACTATCTATCAATTGCTTCTCATGCAAACCATTCCACTATTTATGCCAGAAACTATCACATCCTACAAAGCAAAAACTTTCACTGTACTTTAATCCAGCTTTAAATCTGGACTTCTATAAAACAGAAAGCAATAAACTCAAGCGAGGAAGGGCACTTACATTAATTCTGAAAAGTATTTTCTTTGTACTACATCTTATCCCAGTTTTCTTACCTCAGGTAATGTCAGATCATCTTGTTTAATGTCTGGTCGGGTATGAGTCAGAATAAGAGCCAACACTTCTACTGTTTTTCCAAGACCCATCTCATCTGCCAAAATACCTCCAGGCCACTGGGGTCCAGCAATCGGATATTCACGGATAATACTAAAATTCAAGTACATTCCCAAATGAAAGTCAGTAACTATAGAATAGTGTGACAGAGAAGTGCATGTTCAGGGGCACACAGAGCATAGCTTCAGCAGCGAAAAGGTTGTAAGGTGAGGCAATAACTTTTATCAGATAAGCTGAGATTGACAAAAGCTAGCAAGCTTTTTGGGTGTACAAACCTGACCAAGACGAATATGTATGCCAGAAGTTTGGGGATTTTTTTCCCCTCCTAACAGCCCTCTGCCTTGCTAACCTTAGCCTATCATAACATTAGTCTCCAAAAAATTGAAATATATTTATATTCACGTGTTAAAAATCTGAAAGTTATATAGGGAAAAAAATAAAAAGCCAACTACCAATCAAAAGGTTCTACCCTAACCAAATTAATGAAAAGTGCAACAGAACTAGCAATACCCAGAATTAATAAAAATTATTATACTGCCTCCTTCCTTTAGATTTTACAAATATTGGACCAGAAGGTCAAAGCCTCCGATGCTCTAGTTTAAAAAAATGTTAATCTTAAACCCACAAATTTGCACTGAAATTAAAAAAAAAAAGCTTTAAGAATTATATCTTCGGCTGGAGATATACATATTTACCTGTGCATTATATACTCCAGTTTGCCTTCTTTTCAAAGTAAAGATATCGCTATTCTAATTCTTTAGTTCCTAACTGAAAAATGACAGTTATGCTCTATCTTATATCCTCCAGGTAAAAGTTGCCAATAAGGTTTTCGCAAAGTACAACCTTTAAGTGTTCTCAGAAAGAGATAACTATAAAAACATACCAGCCAGTAAATGGATTATAGTAGATTTTTACTCCATCCAGAGTGACAACCTCCCGCCATAGGAAGTGCAGTGCATTTTCTACGGAGAAAGAGTTCATGTTATTATTATGAGGTTTCTCTGTAAACAGCACACAGCTTAGAATTGCCTAGCCTTATTGTGACAGAGACAAAAAGCAGATGTCTACCTCCAACCTCCACTGCTTCAGGACCAACAACATACATCAAATGCTGTTCAGCGAAGTTTAGTTTATCATTTAGCGTACTAACCAAACAACAGGTTTTCTAAAAATAGTAATGAAATTATTAACAAACAGCAGGAAAACACTACTGCTGACAATACAATGCCACTTTACTCAATTATGCAAGTTTTCCAGACCCATATACTTGCCACTGCTTGGAGTGCTTGTGAGGTTCTCTCGGTGAAGCATCCAGTTCACAGCGTCACTTTGGTACGGCCTCAGAATAGGAATTAATGCAGGATGCTGCACATCCTCTCTCAGTAACTGTATATCCTGCTGATGGGTGTGCCTTACAAAGTCATAAAGCTCTTCAATATTTTGTCGCTCTAGTTCTGTGTCAGATTCTTCCTCATCTTCCTCCAGCTCATCTGCATACACCAAGTCATTCAAGACAGGCATTATCAATCAACTTTGGTCAACATTTCAGTATATTTTGCTGCAACTTTAACAGGTGAAAGCAAGCAAAGCAAAACATCATTTAAATGTATGTATCAACTGCACCTGCCTCGGCTAGCAGCAGTATGAAACAACAAGCACTACTTTACTGAAAATCACAATTAACATGCTATGGCAATCACACAGGTATGCATAATCAGCAAAGCTCTTCCTTTAGAATTTAGGGATAGAATGACCAGACCTTGTTTATATAATAAAGACCTTCCACTAAACATTTCTAACTGATACAGAAGCACAAATAACTCACATTTCAGATTTAAGTGTTAAGATGGGTCAATGATCTTCTAGAAAGGGGAAAAACACAGTGGGTCATCAAGGATTTGTACATTTTTCATGAAATAAGGCCTTTCCTGATAAAATAACGTATTAGAAAAAAAAACAGGAGATTCTCTTCAGTGAGCCTTCCTGTTAATTTTAACTTATCCATCTGGATAAGAAAACTGTAGCAGTAGGACCACATGAAATTCTCACCACTTGCATCATTGCAAAAATTCAGACAAGGCATACTTTAGAAATTAACATCCCACCTCAAGAGAAGTATGTACCTTCTAGGACAGAAGGCCTACCCTTCTTTTCTACCCTCTAGGAAAGAAAGCCTTGTGCTTATGTATTTTTCACATAATTTGGATATATGGGCATACACAGAACTTAAGCATCGTAGAACAAAAATTCATGAAAAATTCAAGGGCCAGCATTTTAGGAAACTGACATAAGATTAGGGAACAAAAGACTTAGAGGACAAGTTTTAATAGTGTTTTAGGTTTCAAATTAAAAACATCAGCACCAGTAAGACAGCTGTACAACTCTACAGTTCAAAAGATACTAACCCTAGCTAGTATTGGAGATAAAGCCATCTTGCAGAATTTCTCTCAAAAAAAAAAATTTAGAAGCAAGTCAAGGCCAGCATTTTCAGCATAAAGTGACCTTAAGGTATATTTAACATAACATACTGATAAAAAGAGAAAACAGCTAATGGCAGGCACAATTAAATCAAATCATAATTACAATGTCTCGCGCTAAAAAAGAAGATATGTACCTGGCATCAACACCAGGAAGCTTAATCTCAAAATAAGGTTTGAGGGCTGCTATTAGGACTCCCTTTCATGGAAGGCAAAAGCTTTCTTTCATTCAAATGAATGGTGAAGGTGAAGAATGGTTTCCAAAACAAACAGCAGGAAATGATGTGCCTATGTGTGGCAGCCATCAGTGCCCTCTCCTAATCCTTTTAAGTCAATGGAATAATTCCAGTGCTTCACAAGGGGAAAGAGAATTCTGAAAGACATTAAGTTTCTATAAATTCATAAAAACTGTATAAATAAAGACTTGTAATGTAAAGAAGGTAACCAGAGTGCACATGTGGGGTTATTAATGTTCCAGCCAAATGAAAAGCACCAAGCTGAGCATGCAGCTTTATATACTACAGAAACTGTTCCAAGGGATCCTCTCACACACATTCCTCGCTTCATGGAAAGAGCAGAGAAATTAGAGTGATCGCAGAGTATAACTTCGATTGGTGAAACTGATCTATAATGACACCTATCATCATACTTGCCAAAATATCAGTTTTCAAATCTCACATTTCAGAGCACAATAAATTGACTTCTATATAAACTAAGTCTATCCAGAATTTTACAGCAGAGCAAAGACTACAATATACTTTAAAGTAAAATGTTTTTTTTTCATACAATTGGATGTTTTGTCCCTACCTTTCTCTCAAAGATTCCTCCCTTCCCCGCCCCCCCCCCCCCCCTC
>NW_010973428.1:3267082-3273599 GCF_000737465.1 Haliaeetus leucocephalus
TTCTCTCAAAGATTCCCCCCCCCCCCCCCCCCCCGCCCATTACATGGTTCTATGTACCACAGGGATTTTTAAACGGGTGCTAAGGAAGTTTACTTCTCTCTGTTACTTATTAAACAGTGAATATTTAATTATGCTTTCAACCATTTCAAAATGTAATTCAATTACATAGCTTTCATCTTAGTATTTTTTACCTTTGAGAAACAGATGGTATTGTACTATTTAAAAATTCAGCTTCTCTGAGAAGTTTCAGAATCAAGTATTCTACTTAATTCCTTCAATGACTGAACTTAAGTTCTGCTACTGCATCTGCAGTAGGATCTTTCCATTTTATCTGTAGGGCAGTTTCCAGATTGCTGTATATCTGTGTCAATGAAAATGTAATCTTTTCCCCCTTTATTCTAGATTAATGGAAAAATTGTTCCTTCAGATTTGGTATTAAAGAATGCCATAGAGAGACCAAAAAACTCTTTGTACAAAGAGGAGCTGTTATTCTCAAGAAAATTGAAGGAAAATGGTATATGGTATATGCTATTGCCATGCTACTCTAACAAACTCAGAAACATTTACTATTCACTAGAACAAATAGCAATTAAACTGACATTTAGTCTTTTTTAAAAATTTAATTATAAAGACCATGGTTTTTTTCACATTAAGAAAGCAGCTAGCTGGATCGGTAAGTGATCTATGCCTGTGTGTTCACTGAAGCAACAAAAACCGTCACGTAATACTATACACCAGATACAGGATACAAGCTATTATAAACCCAGTTATTTACTAAAGCAAACAAAAGAAATCTCTATAAAAAAAACTTCTCAGAAAAAGTGGTTAACTCTACAATTAATGTTCAAAACTCATGAAGCTTCTGCGTCTTAAATATTTTGTCACTCTATTGCAGATTCCTTAAAGCATCCATCCTATGCTGGAGCACAGCATAACTGGAGATGGAATTTCTGCCACAAAGTCTCAAAACCATCTAGCAGGACATTAATGGGACAAGTACATTGAGGAAAACAAATATATAAAAATTAAATGTAGGAATAGAGAGGTCATGTCCATTATTTGTGTAAATCCTTGTGTGCAACTCCATCAACACAAGAATTTGCTCATCAATGGGGAGAACAAGAACCCTCATCTTGGAATGTTGTTGCATAGAGTTCATTTTAGATGGATATTGACAAGTGTTAAAATACATACTTACATGCAGTTTTACAAAAATTTCAATTAATTCTGTTTAAATACAGGTGACATTCAAACACAAAGTTGTTAGAAATGGAAATCAATTTACACTTCTCAAGAGGAATGCATTCATCAACATAGATTCAAGGCTATATTATTTTATGCTACATCAAAAAGTACGTGCTTAAAAACTGTTAGAAAATGTAACTTGTTTCACATTGTGTAACTGCCTGGGGTCTTTCCTCCCAAATCTTTTCCATTTCTGTGACATGCTTTATTTCTGAATTTGGAGCACAGCATAATGCACACTACAGTGTTTTAATGATCCTGTTTTGTTCTCTAAATACTTGCAGGACAATTATTTACCTTGGATTTGGCTTGACTGACACTGAACACTAAGCTGATGAAATTACTGAGCTATAAACCTATCTACTGAACTACAGCCTTAGTTGCAACAGTTAGCAAAGGGACCATTTTCTTTTCTAATGTGAAGTAAGGATTTTTTTCTTCTGCATTGCTTTATATTTATCTATATTGAATTTATACTGAATCTCCACTGCCTAGTCTGCTTGCAAGCTTTCAGTTATTCATGTCTATTATGCTGAATAATACATTTAAAGTTTGTTGATAATACCATCTCACGGATCACTGTATTTCCCAAAGCATTAGGAGTAAGTTAGCCTGCACGTGCCTTTGTAGGACTTGACTGGTGACCTTCATACACATTAACAACCATTTATTTCTATTCTCCACACCCTCTATTTTACTTAAGTAATTTATATGGCATTCATTGGCATAGAATCAAGACTATACTATTATTTTACGCCACATCAAAATGTACATGCTGAAAAACAGTCAGAAAATTTACCAGTTGGCAACAGAGCTCCTTTCTGAACCCAAGATGGTTGCATGGCTTCTGAAAAGGTAAGTTAAGGCCTAACAACCCAATCACTCAGGTCCACATTCCTGCTCCAGTAACTGAGGGGCATGTCTTCCCTTTCAGAAGCTATATTCCCTCTTCACCTGTAAGCTACACTGAACCATGTAGTCCATAAAAATCTATCCTTTAGTGTACTGAGGACAAATGCCCCAAGTTCCAGCAGAAAATTTTTGCATCTCAAAATAGGTCACTGTTCATTTTGTCCGTAAACAATCTCTTTCCCCAACCCTTCCACAACAAGACAATAAGCAGAGAAGAAAATTGTGCTTCCTGCCATAGCATTACTTAATTTGAGAACTCTTTCATATGCCTTAGTCATCTCAAGTCTATGAATTCTCTGGCAGATATTCTACATCTAATGCATTTATAATAACGTATTTCTCCTAATGCATTTAAAAACTTTAGTATTCATTTCTGTATCTTAAACTATTTATTCTTCAGACTTCTTTTTGGAACTGCTTCAATGTGCTTTTAAACCTAAACTGACAAATTTGCTTCAGTCGGATTACTTCAGTTTTTTGAAGGATAACTTATGTGCAATATCTTCCCTTCCCCACATACTTAGTTATACCGGCCCTTCTCTTGGTATCTCTCAGGTCTTTTCTGACAATTGCATGTTTGTTCTTTGCAGCAGGCATAGATGTACAGATTTTATTGCTAGCTCTTTAGCAAGTTGCCTAATTTTTTAATACAAATCTGCCTTTTGAAATTAAGTAAATTATACGGGGGGTGCTAGGCTTCTGTCACTTCTACAAAAACACTGAAACTCAGTATATTATGGTGACTGTTATCGAGTCAGTTTTCAACTAACATTTTGAATCAATCCTACACTCAGGAACAAGACAAAGGTTGGTTTAAGATTCTCCTAAGACATCACACCATAAAGTGGTCATTGATCACGCTAAAAATCTGTATCACTACTGAATATAATCTGGCAAACATATCTTCAATTCCAAAATGATGACAAGGCCCGTACTTGTAAACTTGCAGTGCTGTATTCTTAAAACTGTCATAAAGGTGCATTTTGTTGTAGTTTGCATTATAAATGCCTTACCATATAAACCAAACAGAAATTCTGTTGCCACAGTTGTGTGTTAGGGCACAAAACTAGGAATAAAAGCTTTCCAAATTTAATTCCTGATTCTTTTAAACAGCTCCTGTGTAACTCAGACAAGCTACTGTAGATCTGTTCAAGCAACCCACACAAATCAGTGAAAACTGTATTTACTCCCAAAAAGGTAAGAACTCAAACTTCTATGTGCCTCAGTGCCTAATCTGTAGAGAAGGAATATTATCACCTGTAGTTTGACCATAAACTAATTAGCATATGATTATTGGTCAGACAATGAGAGAATTGCCTAATAATATTACCTTGAAAATAAAGTTGCTCTAGATGGCAGGAATAACTTGCTATTTCCCCTTACATTTAAACTACTAAAAAAAGATACACTTTAATCTCATCATTCAACTGAATCGAATTACCTGGAATTAAAAAACTATAGAACTTCTCCATGAGTTTTTGAATCAGCTGATTAGCTTTTTTGGGTCTTCCACCTCCATCACTGAGAAACTCTGGTTTACTTAGCCCAGCTTCCAGAAGGTAAATTCCAATCTGTGAAGTGGTTAATCATTTAATTAAGTGTTAGAAAGACAAGAATATTATAAACAGAAGAGTATGAAAATAACAACAGTGCTTTGAAAATTACCAGATGTAGACAGACATAAAAAATCTACTAAAATCACCATATAGAGGATACAGTACTTTGCAGCTAAAAACTTCTGTGATTCCTTTGGGTAATACATTACTAATGATGCAACAGTAATACCAAATTTTTAGGAAAAAACACACTGAAAACATTTACAAAAGCATGTATAAACTATATATTTTCATCACATTATAAAAATATGTGGTAGCTGTCAAACTTCGTTGTTCAGAGGTTTTCATTTTATATTTCAAACAAAAAAGAAGACCTTTCAAAATGCAATACAAGTATTTGAACTCATACCTTTAAAGCTTGAGCCTCTCCAGGTCTTTGATAAAGTCCAATTATCTTTTTCTTTTGCAACCACCTCAAGCCTTCCAATATTTCACCACCTAAAGTTGGTTCCACCAAAATACATTGTTCATAAGCACCCAGGTATTCTTTTGTTTCGTTACTGTACTCTTCTTCGCTTCTTTCATGAACACAGACCTGCAGCTGATCATCAGAGTCTCCTCTCATTAAAGTAAAACTCCTTTCATGGAATTCATCAGTTAGAATTTGCTCAGAAGGAAGACGAAGAGCAAATTCTCCCAACAAAGCTTTCCAGGACCCATCCGCACGGTATGGCAAGACTATAATATTTAGCTGTACTGACACAGGAGTCAAGACGGAGTAAGAGTCGTCTTCATCGTTAACTGTCAAAAACTTAACAGATTTTGAGCCACTGCCTTCTTTTGGAATGAGATCCTCAGTGCTATCATCATTTATAACAATGAAGGATGCAGAAGAAGTGCTTGGACCTGGGACGTGGTCCTCATTAGTCATTTCATCATCTAATGTTATCACCTCATTTCTCCTGTCTTCATGCATATTCCAGCAGAGCTTTTTCTTCTTCTCCTCATCTATTTTTGATGGAGGTGCACGTTTTCGACGACTACTCATTTTGTCGTTTTCTCAACAGTATTTTCAGTCTCTGTGAGATGGAAGTAAATCAGTCAGCAATAAGTATTACAAAATCAAATGCCCCCACTGAGATTTCACTGTGCAGTAGCTGCCAAACTTGCAAACATATGCACTAAGAAAACTAACCATTCAAAAGAGACGTAGTTTTACAGAGCCTCTCCTGTCCCCATGCCATCTCACAAAGCTGGACATGAAGCCTCTGCCTTGTACTATAGCTTATCATTTTGCCAGACAACTATAGAGAGAGAGGAACAAGAGTGCTACATTTCACAGCTGCTACTCAGAATATTGTGGGACAGATAAAAAAAAATGAGAAGCAGTGGAATCCCTCAAAGGTGGGGGTGGAGGGAGATGGCAAAAGAAACTCCACAAGCAAAAGTGCAGGAGGCAGAGAAGATTCTGGGGTGGGTGTGGGGAACACACACACAAAATTCTTCCTTCGTTTCAAAGCCTACATTAAGACGAAATTTTAAGCGAACTTGACACAGGGCTAGTCTGAAGCTGCCACTACATAAAATATGGTTTAGAGACTAAGCTACCAAGGTCTGTCCTTACAAGTCTCTAATGACCTTCCTACTGGTACTGAATACTTTATTTTCCCAAGAAACTATGCATGCTGGGACCTGGATATACAAATTGCTTGCAGAGGAGTCCTTACTTACTCTATTGTGCATTTCAGTGGGACCAATCAGCAAACTACATGCATAGTCTTACCGATTTTGACTAACTGCAAAGCTAAGTCAAGATATCCATGCAACTCCTTGACTGAACCTGGACAGTGAACAGATTTTGTGGATAAAATACTAGAAAACAAAGTACACATGCTAAACAAGACACATGAAGAAGTAGATTATGGAATATTAGACCAATCTGGGAAACTAGTAAATATATACTCAAAACTACATGCTCATACTTAAATACTCAAAGAAGCAGTAACTTTTTTTTTTCTCTCCAAAAAATACTGTTTTTATAAGGAGCCTGCACACAGCAACAAGTTTATGACCTTGTATTACAGCACTGTCTTTGTCAGCAAAGACAGGAAAATATACAGGTATCCATGTTAATTCAGCTTCTACATACAACTTTTAAAGAAATGTAGGCAAATATTCTAAGCTACTAAATGCAGTGTCCCACACCCTAATGTTAAAGGGGTTTACGCTGGAACAGAGCAGAATTCCTAGAATTCTGAATAATTTTAAGCGGGTCTTATAAAAAAAAACAACTCAAACAAAGCCTAAACTTTGTAATTCGTTAAAGTCAAAAGAAACTTTCAGGAACATACAAATCTTGCTGTGCTCGAATTCCAAACGCAACAGAATTAAGGAAAGCAAACACTGCGAGTTATTCAAAGTAATACTCCTGCACCCAGAGCCTTGCTGACAGTACACGAAGCGAACCCCCAACGGTGAGCACACGTGCCGTAACACGGCACTTCAGCCAAAGAAAGAAGGATTCCTGCATCACCAGGCCTGCACGTGCACTCCGAGTTCGGCGTCACACTCTGAGGTATAACCGGCTGTCACCCCCCCGGGGCCAGGGCCGGGGCCGCTGCCCGACTGCCCCCCCCCCTCCAGGCCCCGTCGCCAGGACGCGGGCAGGTCTCGGTTGTCCCTAACGAGGAAAGTTCCTTGAAACTGGGAAGGCAGAGGCCAGCAGCGGATGAGCGCACTCCTCAGCCAGCGGTCTTTTACCTCACACGACACCTGCTCCCGCAGAGCTCAAAGAGGCTGCGGTA
>NW_010973428.1:3273761-3293935 GCF_000737465.1 Haliaeetus leucocephalus
GTCCGGCTGTGCAGGTCGGTCCGTCTTCCCGAGGCGAAGCCCTCTGACGTCACGAGGCGGGCGGGGGGACGGAATGGCCTGGGTTAGGCCCGTGAAGAGCGAGGCTGGAGGGTGTCGGGTAGGTGAAGGCCCCACATGGGGTTTGTGAGGTGTTTCAGGCCTCTACCACACGGGTTCCTGTCAGGGGTGATGGAAGAGAGTCCCCTTGGGGGGGAAACTAATGAAAGCCTTTTGTCTGGAGTGACTTCAAGCACTAGCACTCGCACAGACAGTGCTTGCGTCATTGCTTTAAAAAGTGGATGGGGTTTAGAAACTGTCACGGAGCAGAGGGGGTGCCGTCTTGTTTCCGTGGCCGATCACACATGAGGCTGAGAAATGATTTCTGAAAGCAGTGGTGGTGGTGGAACCCTTGATGCAGTCCATGAGGTGAAACACAGTTAGGAGGAAAGAGAGGCACACAAAGGTCGGTTAAGTCATGTGACAAGAGTGGTAGAGTGGATTTCTAGGCAATTAGCACTGCAAAAAGGCGAAATTAGTCCAATGAATTTTTAGCCACAAATATCACTTCAATAAAAAATATGAAAACGTTTATCTTCTTGTGAAATACGCAGATCCACACTTGGGGACTTGAAAAAGATGTAAATACACAAGTTGGAAAGCCATTTACAATAAGAAGGTGGGGGGTGTTTTCTTATAGCACTCCTCTCATCCATTTGTTAGTATTAATCTTTACTTGTCTTTGTCTGATTTTCCACCGTTTTCAGCCCTTTCGGAAGGGTAAGGCCCGTGTGGGTTCAGTGGGGCTGTGCAAAACTGTAGTGTGCAGTAGCGAAGGGAGCCTTCAGAGTGTTGGCCCTCATGCCGTGGTGGTTTGGCTGTTTTAATTCACAATGTTTTGTTTGCTATGTGAGCATTTGGCATTCCTATATGAAAATTCACTTTAAAATCATCACTCGGTGCTACGTTAACAACAGCAAATTACTGCAGAACACAGACAAAACGGAAGACATTCTAGTGTACATTGGTAACTGGAATAATAGCAACTGAGGGGATGAAGAATGAGCAAACCTGTTTTATGGGGAGGTTCCTGGGTCTGCAGCTCAGTGGGGAGCTGGAGACCGGCCCTGCTGCGGCATCGCTGGAGCAGGGGCTGATGGCCCCAGGGGCTGACTTGGGATCCTGGGCCATGGGGGAGCCCCGGGGGGCCGGCCAGGGACAGTCAGGGCTGGTGGTGGCCCGAGGATGCTGGTGCTAGTGAGTATTTGCTGATGCTGCAAGCACAGCTTTACTGCTAGCAAGTTTTCTGGCAACTGTATGAAGAAATCGTTGGGGAGGTGGCAAAAGAGCTAGTTTTGCTCAAAGTAGGAAGAAGGTCCTGTTGGTTCGAAAAGCTTAAGGCCAGACCTGGATCACCCTGGGGGCAGCTCCCCACCCGCCCCCATGCTATGATCCCATCACCCCCAGTGATCCATGGTGCTGGGTGTGCTGTGTCCTGGCACACCGGGTTTGTGCGTTACAGCCTGCGCTGCTGTGCCAGTGGCTCGGAGTTCCCTTGAGAGGCTTTGTGTCTTCCTCCTAATGAGAAGGTCTTGTTAAAAGATCCTCCGCCTTTTTTTTTTTTTTTTTTTAATGGAGGCCTTTTATTTCTGGATGTGCCTTTTGGGATTTAGCTGTTGACTCAATCAGTAAGATAGTGAGCAGCTGAAGTTATGTGCTTCTCTAGGAATTTATGAAGCTACCATGCTTCGCTCCCACCTCCTGGCATGCAGCCATATGCCTGGGTAGGCAGCTCCCTTTAAAGGGGTGACATCCAAGTTCACGTTGCAAGATGTGAACATCAGATTTTCCCATCCTGACCTGGCACTCTCGATGACAGGAGTCAGGGCAGCCAGAGGACAACAACTCCCATCATGGTTACTGAGGTGAGGGGGTCATAAAAGTGGTATGCTGTCAGTCTGGGACAGCGTGGATTCCCCCTACGTGGGACCCCTCACGCAAATGTCCTGCACCTGCTGTTGACAACCTGATGCTGTGAGAAAGTCCCACCAGTGACTGCGGCTCGTCCTCCTCCACTTGATGAAGTCTGGGCTCTACCAGCAATGGGAAATGGGAAAGAAAAGGGAATTCTGCCAAGTGGAACAATCCCCATTGCCTGCAGTCTCTAACCAAAGGTACTTGGGAATATAGACTTCACCTAGTCCATTGCAGATCGCTTGCCTTTTTATTTTGGGTTTGGATGGCTCCGAAGACGGGCCTCTGATGTTAAGCTTCCCCAGGAATACTAGCACCAGTGGCTTGCATGACTGTCCAATTATTGCAATGAGAGACTCAAGGTATGTCAGGCCTGTGCCCTTATAAAGCGTATGGAGGGGTCATCACAGACATGAGTGAAACAGAGAGAAACACAAAAGGTTTCCAGATTCTTGTCATGCTGAAGGTCAGTCCTACTTAAATGCAGACTGGGCACAGCTCCTTCCAAAAGGCCTTAGGTACAATACAGGCTGTGCTATTTGTCTGGGAACTAGCCCATATCCACTGGCATGCCTGATAGAGGGTACGCAGGTGTAGCCTAAAAGGCTTCCTATAAAGGATGCATAATTGCTGTCAAATCTGATCCTAAGGTTAGTAATAGGAAACAGGTTTGTTAATGTCCTGGGATCTACAACTAGCAATAAAGCTGGCGAGCAATGTTGTGGTATCCTACTTCATTATAAATCTGTAAATCATGCTTAAATATGATAGATCTACCCTGACAAAAACTCACAGTTTTCCAGTTCAGAATTGTGAGCCCCCCAAAAGCTCTTTGTAAGAGTGAATATCCTGAATTTCTGAAGGAGCGATAAACTTCTGGCACAGGCTTCATCCACTTCTGAATCCAGTAAGTAGCTGATGAAGCATCCAGAGAAATTTCCCAATCTCCTTCAAACTGAAAAACACATAACAGATGTAATGTTCTAGCAGTAAGTATCTTACCTAGCCCTTATCCTAGCTTCCCCAGGAACTGGTGACCATCAAAACATTACCCGTTTCCCACTAAAAGCCCCAAGAGCACTTCTTTGACTCAGACTTCTCCAATACAATTATATGGCAGCACAAAAAAGAATAGACAAAAGTGACTGAACCAAAACATTACATCACATATTCTCCTGTGGGAAAAGAATGAAAGAAAAACACATGACAGATGGTAGTCAAATCACTTACCCATTATTAGAAACCACTCCAACAACATACACTTCAAGAATCCATATAGAGATAGCAGACAACAATCCATGCTTCAGCGAGCTCTGTTCACAGGCTAAGGGCTGTGAACCTCTTGTCCTTGTCTTTTAGTTAACTTCTGTATTTCTATATTGTGCATGTCTTCTATTTAATGATTTCCTCTCCAGGGTTGGGATTTGTGCTCTCTTCGGTAGTGATGGTGGGTTTTTAAAACTTCTAATGTAAAGCACTTCTGAAAGTGAACTTTATTTTCTCATCTGGATGTCATAAAAATTAGTAAGCAAGAAAGGAACCTTTCTGCTTTCAGAAGAGGGGAAAATACAATGGCACCAGGAGGGTGCCTGTTCTGCATAATGATTTCTCTCTGAGCCTCTCTTTTTCTCTCACCCCCATTCTGTAGGAAATATTTTCCTTAGTTCTCAGGATAAATGAGCTGTATTTTGAAATAAGGGTCAAGAGCAGGTGGAAGAATGCCCGTTTCTATTCAGCAGCTAATGACTAAGGATCCTAGTGATTAGTACCTAGTAATTTCCCTCCCGTTCTAAAGAACTTGAATGCATGAAAGAAGATAATTGCCATTTAACAAAATAGGAAGGAAGAGTATAAGGAGAAAAGAATATGACATAAAACGAGACCGTGTGGTTTTTTTGACCACACTTGAGAACATGACCTCCCTTGCCTATGGATAAAAATTCCCTTTTGCTCTCAGTAGCAACTCCTAAATCCCAGAAAGAGTAAGTAAATAAAAGCAGGAGACCTGCTACTTTGCAAAAGTTTTCTTTTTTGAGGGAGGATGGAGCAGAGAAAACAGTGTGTCAGTCGTGATGTTTTAGAGTCCTTTCCACGAATATTGTAGTTGCAAAGGCAAGCAGAAGTTTTCTAAAGAAAATCAAAATTGTATTTGTCTCCAGATTGGTTCTGGTGGCAGGAAATGTGGATGGTTGCAGCAGAAGAATAAATCTGAGGGCAGATAGGCTATATTGCGTGCACTACAATGATTGTATGTTATGCTGAAGAGCTAACTGAGCATATGTGTGCCTCAGCAAACTAGGTAGAAAACCACTCACTGTGTTAATTCGTTAGTTAACTAGTAGGAAAAACCTTTTGAGTTCTATAGATAAAAATCACCATATGATAGAAATAAAAAGATGGACCCCAGTGGAGGCATAATATGGCTCCAGTCTATTCCAGATTAATAAACTCATGGTCAGCATTCTGTGCCCTCGTAGGAAATCATGTTCGTAGGTTCAGCTCTACCCAACTTCCTTAGTGTTTGGCGTTTTAAAATAGTTCAGCTATCGTAGTGGGACTTTTCAGGTGGTGTCATATAATTCCTACCATCCATAGGGCATAATACTGCTTCAGGCAAAGGAGTAGAAGATTAAAATATTTTTCAGAGAGCTGCAAAGAGCAGAGTATTTTTGTGTGCCAAAAGCAATCATGTAAGCCAGTAGGCTAACTCACCGGCACACAGGGAACAATACCATGGAGCCACGGGATGGCAAGCCTCTCTTTTTTCACTTCTTCAGGGCTTCACTTCTGTTTCTTCAAAACAGCGAAGTTCAGTATATCGCTTGTGCCCTTCTGCCTCCTAACACAGCATCTCCTGGTAGGAATCTGTCTGCACCCCATGGAATAACACTCTTCAGGCCATCTGTCTCAGCTCACGTGTATGCACAATTCTTATACACCCTTGTCCATCTGCCGCTCAGCTGAGCTACGTGCTGGTTTTGTGAAAACCAGGTGATACACCTGACCTCAGGACTGACGGTAGCAGCTGATCAGTCACTGGTGGGAGTTAAGCCCATCTCCCTTTTTCCAAGAGGAAAGGACAGTTAAAAAGACTATCTAAATATAGGGCAGAAAAAAAAAATAACCATGTCATTGCATCTAGGACATTGTCTAGAGTTACTATGTAGGATTTGGAATCCAGTTCTTGGAGTTATTTAAATATATACCTAAATAAGGTGTTTTCATTGCTTTAATATTGCTTTTATGAGCCTTTTTTTTTTTACAAAGCAAAAATGCATAAAGGAAAAGTTTGCAGTTCCTGAGAAAAAGCGAGTCCTCTAATAAAACTGGAAGTAAGTAAATAAAATGTTTATTATAAAATCACTAAAAACATTTGGAAATTTAGACTCAAAAGATAGATGTTTATAAAATAATACATGGCAGAGAGGTTTGGAGGAGAGCTGAAGGGCACGACAGAGAGATATTTTGGATATTATCTGTTAGAGATACTTTTCTTGGTGGCGAAAAATCTTTATTTTCACACTCTGGCAAGAGAAGATTTCATTTCATAGCTGACTCTCTATTACAAAAATTAAGCCAATCAAAAATTCTTTGTGCAAAGTTCTTATCTGTGGTCTGCACTATGGATAAAAAGGCAATTCAAAGTAAAATTGAAACAAAAATGTGCAGTCTTCTGGGACAATTTTCTTTCAGCCACTTTGCTCATAAGGAAGCGAGAAGCAGTCTCTGTATTTTCTGTCAAAGAAAATATGAACTTTGTCAGGGTTGTTATTTCCTTGAGTTATAAAATAAAAAGTACAGAAAGATCTGCAGTACTCAAGCCACAAACCAATGTATTTAATTAACACAGATGAAAATCTGCCTCTGAAGATGTTTTCTTCAAATTTAACAAGGTTTGAGGTTAAAATTAGTTCGTAAAGACTGATGTAGCTTCATGGCAGAAGATTAATAATCATTCTCTTTAGCAGATTGTTATATTTAATTATCTGTCCAAAATTCACCTTCGAGCCCACCTGGATTATTACACTGGCTCAGAAGAAGCACCTGGTTTTGCATGGGGTTAGGACGTGTACTCTGCATCGCCCAGCATTTGTTCTGGTTCGGAGCAGGCAGTGCTGAATCACGGATGGCACAGGGCACGAAACAGCCGAGGAAGTATCACAAAGCTGTCGGCGAACGACCCGGTGCTTCAGGGTAGTTACACCTTATCTGGATGTTGTTAGTGCCAGACAGCATTGCTGGTAGAAGGCGTAGGGATATTCCCATCTGCAGCGTATGAAGTAGTGGGATACTACACGGCACCTACGGCAGAAGGGAATTGCAGCGAGGCGGTTCTCGGCTGGACAGCAGAACTGGCTGCTTTGTGCTGCTAATGCCGTGGGATCTGGTCCCTTGTAACTTTTCTCTGAAAGGCACAGTAAATGTGCGGCAGGAGAGGCCCCAGTGTGGTAGTACGAGGCTGATGCTGCTGTTCAGGGAGAAATGTTAAGAGACCAGAAGTCTGTAGACGCCCAGCCGTCTGGGGCACTGTGGATGCCTCGGGCAAGTCTCTAGTAGAGAGGAGCCTGAAGTATCCCTGAGCTGACCTTTTGTTTTGGCCTGGGGCATTAACTCACTAAGGCAGCAACCTTAACTAATGAGAAAGAATATTTTGTCTGGATATTAATGTCACTGTACTTCCAATAATGCATAAACCTATAGTTTTATTAATCACACTATGTTTTTGCATGTCTTTGGCCTAAAACTTAGAAACGCAATGATTGGTGAACAACGAGAAGTTGGTTTGAGGCCCCAAATGTGTGTTTGGTTTTGTTCTTCTACGTGGTACCTAGTGGGGACTGACAGAATGGCCTGAGTAAATGAGCAGTTCCTGGTTTATAACCAACACAAGTGGTGCAAGCAATTTAAGTAAGTACTTTATTTTGGTACTTCTATACATAGTCACCTTCACCAATTACACAAATTTTTAATTGAATTTTAATATTTTTCTTTA
Organism: Haliaeetus leucocephalus; assembly: GCF_000737465.1. Classification (NCBI taxonomy): domain Eukaryota; kingdom Metazoa; phylum Chordata; class Aves; order Accipitriformes; family Accipitridae; genus Haliaeetus; species Haliaeetus leucocephalus. The sequence goes on from NW_010973428.1 coordinate 3,280,726, forward strand.
CTTTCCAATATCTGTAGCTACTTTCTTTTCATTAGTGTCTACTTTACCTTTTCCCATGCAACCAAACCCAGCTGCATGTATTGTGTTCTAGCTGTAAAACAAGAACAAAAAAAAATTCCATGTCTACTGTACTCTCACCAGGGTAGCTGCATAATCTGTTATGTAGCACTACAGTTACAAAGTCTGTACATAAATTTCAATAATAAACCATGCTTCAATCCGATCTCCCTCCTGCTTTCAGTGCTCTGAGGGGTTTTCTTTTTGACTTGTTTTGTTTTAAGGCATTTTCCTACACTGTGTCCCATCTGTGTACCACAGGACTGGTCATGCTTCTTAGCTGGGGTTGGTAGCATCCACCTTCTTTGGCTGGGGAAATGAATCAGCAGAAATGACTGTGCCTCACTGAACACGGTCTCAGGGAAAAAAACCGCCTTGTCACAGAATAAAACAATGAAATATTACATCTCGCAACCCTGTTTGAGCAAAAATAAACCTTTTTAATTAAGGAGGTAATTGGGAGGTGCAAAGAGATGGGAGAAGAGGCTTTTATTTGAAAAATGGCTGTGAGAGAAGGTAACAGGGTCAGAGCAAAATAAATCTTTTCTTATTTTCCAACAAAGTATTACTTTTCATTAACTTCAGTTTGCTTCTCTAGGCAATAGGAACAGAATACAAAAACATTGCAAAAAATATTCTCCTAGGATGCTTACAGACTTGCAGATGTTCCTAATAGATGAAGTCCTGGGTCTGCAGCACAGATGGAAAGGGATAATTGATTAAGATGTTATAGGATATAAATAACAATACTACGATGTTGTGTGTAGAGATATCAGCAAAACAAGGGATGCTTATCTTTTGGCTTGCTAAGCATCTTGTTTATGGCTTATCCCAAATTGCAACAGTTCTGGCTCCTGCCCAAAGCATGAGTCAGTGTATTTCTGTCAGGGCCCTGGGGGCACCATCAGCCCTGCCTGTCCCTGCCAGGCCCTGCCCCGATGGACCCCCATGGACACCCCCTCTTCCCCCCCTCCCCAGCTGCCACCGGCCCCCTGGGAACCCAACGATTTCTGCTCCACAAGCAGAGGAATGAGGATGCTTCTACCACAGGCCAAGGACGGTTTTTCCTTTCTCCTGTACTTGAAAATGGCATTTGTCAAGAAGTCTTCCAGAAAAGATTAACCTGGTGGGAAATACCCATGATATCCAGTTTTAACCCAAATGCTTAGAAAAGTGGCAGTGCTGTGCACAGCTGCTGCTGGGGTCCAACGAAGGGAGAAGGGTCAGGCGAGATTCCCCACTGGTCAGTGCATTGTTAAGGAGCGTGGTGTCAGAAGACCTGAAGATACACAGCTCTGGTAACACAAGAAACACTAGGTTATTTTCAGAGAACCAGCCACAGACCATTATTTATAAGTTACCCACCAGAAGTGATTTAACCCTGAATGCTGAGTTTTGTTTTGCTTTGCTACCTTGCTAACTCTGGAAGAATTATCTGGAGCTGCTAGTGTTGTTTCAAAATTTTGCTCCTTGTTCTTAAGCCAAATAAACACCATTGTTTGAGATGGGAAAAAAGGGGTAGTGTCTGCACCAAGCAAATCCTCACAGATTTTTTGTCCCAGCTTCTTGCGACTTGAGAGCTTTCCTAGAAGGGTCTTGTCCAGGCAGCCACATTTTCCAGTTCTGCCTGACTGGGCCCAGCTGAAGTTTTTCGGGCTTGGGTTTGGTGTGCCTGATGAGAGTTTGGTGTGGTTTGACTTTTCGGTGCCACCTTTCCCAGGCAATACGTGCCTTCCACATCTGCTTCTGCACAAGCAAGGCGGTTCCCTGAAGAGCCAAGCTGATTCCTCCCCATTCGTGCCTTGCATTTCTGAGGGATTCTGGTGAAGCTAATGTTGTTTGGAGCAAGATAACTTCAATCTGAGTGATCATTAAGGTACGTGTGATGTAAAGTAACACAAAGGACAATCTGCTCTAAAATGTTCTTTATTGTTTATTCTTCAAATGGAGACACTTCCCTATCTCAAAGCCCTAAAGTATTATATGCTAAACAAATAGCTTTCTCCTGAATAGCCAACTTCTGATATACAATTACCATAATTATTATAGGTATTATATGCTTCTGTCCACAGAGTAAGAACTGCATCTAATCAAAATTATCCCATAAACTATATAAAGATGTGATACTCTTTAACAGCACTGAACGCAGATTGCCTTCAAAGAAAAGGTTTCTGAATACATTATCTACACTATAAAATTAAAAATAGCACCAAACTGAATAACAGCTTCCTCTCACCCACATTTCATATCTCCAACCAAGACAGTTAAAATGGGCAAAGAAGTAAGACAGTTTAATCTCAGCATCCTAAAAAGTACAATTTACAACTGTGAAATGTTAGGACACTCTTTTCTAACACCCCTTAGAGGTCTTCCACACTCTTATACGTACCCTGCAACCTCAAGGAGCCAGTGTGAAATCTGGTCTTGCTGCATCAGGTCTTCCTTGCAGCCAGGATGCCTCTCTCCTCAGCTGTGGGGGTCTTGAACTAGAAAGTGCATACACGGGTGGAAAGCATAGCTGTGATGCATGGTAAACGTGCATGGTGCTCCCTTCATGGAATAGTAGTTCCTCTGAATGTTTACTGGGCAGACCTTTATTTATTTATTTATTCATGAGGCTTTTACTGAATTAGAAGTGAATAAACAAAATGAAAAATGAACTAGACAACTGAAGCTAAAGGCAGTCTTCTCACCACATACCCCCGAATTCCTCTCCTTACCCTCTTCAGTTTCTAAAAAGAAAACTGTGAGGGCACAAACTTAAAGCTGTGTTAAATGAGAGTGAAGTTAAGCATATGTCCAAATACTCTTTGGATTATGTTCCACACGTGTGTCATCAGTCTGTTTTCATGTAGCCACAAAATGAAAGCAAACGGGGAAACTTTTCATGTAGATCTAGGTTGAACATTCAAATTTTAGAATTATTTAGAAAATTGGGTGAAAATGTTGTATAAATGACTTGAGTGGTGCATACTACGTTGTCTGGTAAAGGAGAGTAAGAAGAAAGAACGATGCGCAGATTTGCTTCCTCTGTTGACAGTGGCTGGAATTTAGAGAAAAATAAAAATCAGCTAGGACATAAGATGTTCAATTAGGCTGAGAGATCTAATAATAGATTTGAAAAAGCCAGTTTCCTGAGATTTGAACACAAGGCAAAGAAGACAATCTAAGTGCAGGTATCATTTAGAAATCAGAAACATAATAGGAATTAAGATGTTTATATGCAGCACTAACAAGTGTCTGTTGAATTTAAATAAAGATGTGGAAATCAATAGCTGCTTATTACTGTAGTGACAGCAGCTGTCAAATCAATTGAGCTGGTTTGGGGTAATTTATTGGGGACTTACAGTTTGCAGCTAAAGAAAAAAATTCAGTGATGATGAAAAAGAGTCTTTTTAGAATCTGTTGCCAAGAAAAAGGAAAACAAAAACAAAAACAAGCATATGGTATAAAAACAAGCACATGCTATAATTATCAAGAAAATGTCCTCTAGAATAAAAATAAAAGGCTATGCCATGAATTTAGTATGTGCTTACGCAACAGGCTTGTACAGATAATTTGAAAACCACAAGGACACTTTGTTTTAAATTCATCATCGTGAATACGCAGATATTCTCTAAAGAATACAACTAACTGCTATTTAGAAATTTTCCCTTAAGTGAGTTCCCTTAATACAGTGAAGCAAGTGTTGATTGCCTATGCGCTTTATTTACAGTATGATGACAGAGCATATCAGCCATGTATTCTTCCTGTCCCTTCATCCATTCATTGCTAATCAAGTTTCAAGAATCACCTTGTGAGTTACAATTAATAATCTGTACATGCGATTTACACACCTGAGGGGATTAGTGGCTCCATGAGGACCCCACTCTCCTACCCAGCCCTAGTAATCACGCACGTATCATCAGCCTGCCTAATGATCGCTCCATCCTCCACCTCTGAAAATTGCCTCTCTTGAGTACCTGGCTGTACCTCCCCAGGGCAGGGACGCACCATTCTGCAGCTGGCCCAGACCTGTGCTGCCTGGGCGCCTGGTTGCCACTGCTAGTTATTTCACTCTCCCAGGGTGGGTATTTATGTAGGTCTACTTCTTCTAGTCAACTACTGGCCTTCAAAAACTTGAACAAATGTATTTCTCTTCAAGACTTTCTCAAATTTCAGTGTTTTTCTTTTCCCCAGTTGCAGACTGAATAGTTTTTGGTATTTTGTTGGGGGGGCTGTGGAGGCAGTAGGTGCAGTAAACACACTGGCTTTATTTCCTTAGATAACTTTAATTAAGACCATGTGAGGTTCTTCTCTTTGGGTTTTGTTCACTGCTTCTGGCCTTCCTTTTTGATCATTTTCAGTTCAACCCCACGGCTACAGATAGTAAGTAAGATTTTTTAAAAAACCTGATTTTTTTAGGTGCAGCCTTTTTCTTAATGTCCAATGCAAAACATATGAGAGGGTCTGGTATTTCAGAACATTGTTACTCCAATGTTTATAGAAAATCAGGATCTGTTAGTGTCTTACAACTATGTTTTGCTCAGCAAGAGCCAAAAAACTATTAACAACATATAAGGAAGATATGCAGAGGAGCAAACATCCAAGTATGATGTCTGAAGCTCTGTGATCTAATGCATGAACCAAACATGAGCCATTAATCCTACATGGACTGGAAGTATAAATGAAGTATTGCCTAGTTAGAGAATGGGTGGCAAAAGACAAACAGCTGATGGAAATGCAAGATAGGAAGCATTTGAATATACTTACTGGGGACCAGCATTCACAGTCAATGAATTCAGGCTGCTGGATCAGCTGGACCTCAGCCGTTTCATCCCCAGTGGTGGTGTTATGCTTGATGTTTGTTTTCCTGTCTTAATAAAGACAATTCTTGTGATAAATCCAGTCAAGTCGTGTTGCATAGCTGGACAAGAGTAAGAAAGTCTGATTCTGGAGGAACTGGGATTTGAAACATCCTAAGGACCAGCCAGTTATAGCTAGTGGCTGAGAAGCAAGGCACCCCAGGTGAGGATCAAAGTCTCAGTGTCCCTGCAATGGCAGTGGGCCAGTGAGACAGTGCAGCCACTTCACCAGAAGGAAATCACACAGGAAAAGCAATTAATGTGTCACCAAAACCACAGCAGCATACCGTCAGGGAAGTGAGAGGAAAGAGAGTTATAACAATGACTCTAATAGATCCTGAAGTAATGAAATGCTTCCAGTAATGCTTTGCCTGGATAGAAAGTCAAAATGATAAAGTCTGTGTGCAAATTCAGTTATCAAGGCAATTCCTCATGAGAACTATAAATAAAAGAAGTACTTAAAAGGAGCATATGTACTCGCCAAGTGGTGTTCCCCAGGGCTCAGTATTGGGGCCAGTTCTGTTTAATATCTTTATCAATGATCTGGGTGAGGGGATTGAGTGCACCTTCAGCAAGTTTGCAGATGACACCAAGTTGGGAGGGAGGGTTGATCTGCTTGAGGGTAGGAAGGCTCTACAGAGAGATCTGGACAGGCTGGATCGATGGGCTGAGGCCAGTTGTATGAGGTTCAATAAGGCCAAGTGCTGGGTCCTGCACCTCCGTCACAACACCCCCATGCAGCGCTACAGGCTTGGGGAAGAGTGGCTGGAAAGCTGCCCGGCAGAAAAAGACCTGGGGGTGCTGGTTGACAGCCGGCTGAGTATGAGCCAGCAGTGTGCCTGGGTGGCCAAGAAGGCCAACGGCATCCTGGCCTGCATCAGAAATAGTGTGGCCAGCAGGAGCAGGGAGGTGATTGTTCCCCTGTACTGGGCACTGGTGAGGCCGCACCTCGAGTCCTGTGGTCAGTTTTGGGCCCCTCACTACAGGAAAGACATTGAGGTGCTGGAGTGTGTCCAGAGAAGGGCAACCAAGTTGGTGAGGGGCCTGGAGCACAAGTCTTGTGAGGAGCAGCTGAGGGAACTGGGGTGGTTTAGCCTGGAGAAGAGAAGGCTGAGGGGAGACCTTGTCGCTCTCTACAACTACCTGAAAGGAGGTTGTAGTGAGGTGGGTACTGGTCTCTTCTGTCAGGTGGCTGGAGATAGAACGGAGGAAATGGCTTCAAATTGCGGCAGGGGAGGTTTAGGTTGGATATTAGGAAAAATTTCTTTGCTGAAAGGGTTGTCAGGTATTGGAACAGGCTGCCCAGGGAAGTGGTTGTGTCACCATCCCTGGAGGTATTCAAAAAGCACGTAGACAAGGCACTTCAGGACCTAGTTTAGTGGGCATGGTTGATGGTTGGACTAGATGATCCTGAAGGTCTTTTCCAACCTAAATGATTCTATGATTCTATACTCCGATACTGTTCTTGTTCTTATAGTACAGAAGACATCAGAACATGTGCAAACACTTGGTGAGAACTATTGTTTTGAATGCTCTGAACTAGCCTCGCATTTTGTAGGTGTGGTTCTTTTGTTTCCACACCTACAAATTTGGAATTTGTTTCAAGTTTTTGAGCAAATACATCAAGCCACTTGCAAATAATTAGAGGAGCAAAGTTTGTACACCATATCTTTGTGCCATTTCTGAGCATCAGATTCTTATTCTGTATGTCTTGCTTTATCTAAGAGCTATGTATTAAGAATAAACACAGTATTACCTAGTATTTTATGTCGCGTTTCCTTGACTGAACCATTGGGTTCAGAAGAAAGCATGAAAAGTTTGTAAACTGCACAGCTAGAAATATGTAAGCAGTGTTATAAAAATTCATATCTGCTCCCTTTTTCCTTTTTCAGTGTGGAGTGTTTTTCTACAGCTATTTACAGGATACAGAGCATTGCTGATACCTCTTTATCTCTCATTCAGCATAATATGAATCTAGACCAAGTTTCCTTCATTTCATGCACCCGTTCGCTCACTTTGCTCAGTCCATAGTGCTTATACACTTTATAATCCAGGCAAGACCAATAAAATCTGAAAGAGGACAAAGCCATGGCACCTCAAACCCTTTGAATTCTCTCATGCACATCTCTGCAGCTCAATGTATCTCAAACCACAGCTCCACTTTGAGATGTATCTGTTCTTCCAAACCCCTTTAAAACTTGCGTCTTCCAATATTTTATTAACCACACAATGATGTGCTATTCTGTCACATTACCTGCACTTAGAAAAATAATCAAAATAATGATTGTGAAACTAGAACAATAGGCCTGAAGTTCCCCTACTTGACACCTCTGAATTCATTTACACCCATGTATAGTGAGAGCAAAGTGAATAAAAACCAACCAGTCTCATGGCAGTGATTTTAAGGCATCCTTTCCATCCATCCTGAACAAATGAAAACACATAAAGAAGGTGCAAGGTAGAAAACGAGACCATTTCAGTTAAAGGTCACCACAAAATCTTACTAATCTTTAAGGTATTCCATTCTTCTATTCTTTATTTGCTATTGTAGACTTCAAAAATAGGTATTTATGGAAGCTGATAAAATATCCTGTATACAGTGTTACATAAACAGCAATAGACTGTAAATGGGAAAAGTAACATTGTGGGGTATTCAGCATGGGTTACACTTCTGATCCATTATTTTGGGCTTTTTTTTTTGAGCATTGGAAAACTTTAAAATGTGCCAGATATTTGTTATACATGGTTTGATTGCTAAACTGATATTTGTAAAACCTCCATTGATTCTTTAGTCATGTGTAAAATATTCCCTTTTGGAAAGACCGCTAACCTTTTCTGTCTCTGATGTTTGTGATTTTTAATATGACTTTTTTTCTTCTTTTTGTTTTACAAATCATCTAGAAGGGGAATATATGGTGAAATGAAGGATACAAATAACAGCCAGGAAATACAGAGCTGTTTTCTTCACTGCTAACTGTAGTCATTGGGGAAATTTCAGAAATGACTAGGTGCTTCCAGGTTTCCCTCTGAGCGGTGCAGAGATGTTGTTTCCTAGTACAGGCTGAGAGTAGACTTTCAATCTTTTGGAGTTACTTGTTCTTTTTGTAACTGAAATTTGCAGCGTAAGGGCTTACTGACCCACAGCTCCAGCCTGAAAGCTGAGATGGTGGGAGGGAGTGGGAATATCTTCCCCTGATCTACACAGCAAGGACTTCCCTTCCATCTGTAGGCGTTAGCAGTGTTCTATGGTACCAGACTGGCTTCCTGCCATGATCATGGCTTTACACAGAGCTCTCCTTGAAAATCACTAGAAAATTCTGGCTAGCAGATGCTTTAGCTGCCATATTTCCCACAAACAGAGTACCAAATCTTTCTCCGTAGGATACAGTGACTTCTAGTTTAATTCCTTGTCCTGTTTGTTAGTTACAATCTAATTAAGGAGACCTCTCTAGTTAATCTGTATTAAATTCCATATATCCAAGATACCGTCTCTTTCTTTACACTTAAGTCCCTGTCTGGCAGGTTCAGCCAGAGTGATTCAGGCTGACATTTCCGAATTAAATTAGAAGTCTGTGGATTTTAAACTGAGAGTCTGAAGCTCAGAAACTGTGGGCCTCTGACTTTGAAATGCACTTTTCTTTTTGCCCTGATGTAGTGTAAGCTTGTTGGTATGCAAGGCCCAGCACAGATTTATGTATTTACTCAGGTTGCTTCTTAGGGGATGATTTCAGGGAAATCAAGGGATTTCAGGGCAAGAGAGTTTTATCAAAATTAATCGAGCTGGGTAGAATTGGTGTGTGTAAGAGCATGTTGTAAATATTGTGTAGCATTTTGGCCTAGAGGGCACCCTAAGTACGTTTTTGCAGTTAAGAAATAAATAAATACAGGAATGGTTGGAAACATTATCCAGAACTGAATAGTCATATTGTTTAGCAAAGGAGACATTCAGCTGACTTCTCATGCACTCTATGCGAGCATCTCCATGGCCATCAGAGCACCAAAATTTGTCATTGGGTTTCACAAGAGCGGATGCCCAGGAAACCTCTGTGCTTTGATACATGTGCCCTTTCTGCAATGAAGGGAAACCAGGTGCTTTTGGCTATTGCATGTCATTGCTTGGGCAGCATGGGTTTGTGGCAAAGAAACCATTTGTGAGATGAGTTTCCCTTGAGGAGGGGCCAGGCCCTTTGTCTTCTGCAGCATGCTCTTCCAGTCTCTTTCCATAACAGCTGGCACAAAGCACTTCTGCTGAGAGTTTTTTAATATGGTGTTATAAAAGCAATCAGTTACTTATTTTAAAATGTAGAAAGAATTAATCTTAGCTTATTAACAGCTCTGCTAGCCAGAGATGGAAACTGCTGAACAGCTGAATAAATCTAGTCTGTTCATCACTTCGTGGAGTCTATACTCCTCAGAGAGTATCAAAAATTTGCAAGACATCCCCAAAAGCTGAATTTTGCATTGATTTGGATCTCACACTTATTTGAAATACATTTGAAATCATAACCAAGCAGACAGTTCCCTCCTGACTAAATCTCTGAGGAGGGATTTTGGTTATTTTAAAAGCATGTGAAATCTCCTAAGCCTGTAAAATATGCTCAAGATGCTGTGACTTCAGACAGGGGACAAGAGGCTTTTTGATGATTAGCAATGGAAGCTTTCAAATTTCTGGGGATCCTTGTGGTCAAAGGATATCTATGCCCGTCAAAAAAAAGAGCAGAGGAGAGTAACCCCGTATAATCATAGCTTTGTGTAGAAGCTATTGCTAGTTTCTAAGTATCGCAGAAGTGAGGCCTAAATTTCATGGGTTAATCCTATTTAATTTTATTGGATCTACTAGTACAAGGAACAGCTGAGCAATCAGACCTTTATGAAGCTCCATATATACCAACATTGATCCATTAATGTTCATTTCCTAGCAGCTGCAGCAAGAGTAAGTAATCAAAACTGTTAAAAATGCTGTTTGTTTGTTTCTTAACAGACAGAATGACTTAAGAGATTAAGTATAAGAAAGAGGGTGAGAATGATGTTGTAGCTGGCACATATTTTAAATGAAAACCTGTGAGAAACATTTGCTTTGCTAAGAGAAAAGGAGAAAATATGTTGAATATGTTAGGAAGATTAAAATCCCTGTTTTGACTGAACGAGCCCTGCTAGATGATGAGATGACTCTAAATCCTTGTTCATGACCAAACATTTCAGTATCTACTACAGAGGGCTACCTATGCATGTTTTGCATGCATGCTGTTTATATATAGTAGGTGGCTTTTGTAAATCATGAGAGGAAAACAGCTGAGTGATTGGAATAGAAAGAACTATTGATAATTTTTTAAATAGCTGGTATATGTTTTAACTGACTTCAGACAGGAGCACATGAGCTTTCTACTTGTTTCCAAGGCAGAATAAAATTGTATAATTTTACCAGCATTGATCCTTGCAAATAGCTTTAAATCTCCCCAATAATTTAGCCAGAGAGTCTGCACAACTAGACAGTCAATCTGACTTTTCTCTCTTGGTAGGAAGTAGAGGAGGGAGAAGCTGTGTTTGGGAAACCAAAAGTGGGATCTCAGTAAACCAGGTTTCCAAGCTTCAGTCTTTGCTATTCCAAACCACCCTCCCTTTCAAACTGTTCTCCACAGTACACTGGCCTCTCTCATTACAGCTGACCAGAACTTTTCTCATAGAAGATTTTGTGTTGAAAGAGGTCATTTTGGTGAAATAGAAACATTTAGCTAGAGCATGCCTGTTGTAGGAAAAAAAAAAATAATTAAAAAAATCTTTTGAAAAAATACTGGAACAGAGCTTCCATTTTAAGCTGATGATTGATTTCATCTGAAGTAAAAATAATGATACACTGTGCTACACTGTATAAAATGTTTAAACGGAAAACAGAACAAAACACTTTTGATGCCATCAAAATAGAATATTTCAATCAACCTCCAAGTGATTTTTAAATTGCGTTTCATGGGAGACTGAAATTTGTTCACTTTTCCTCTGTTTCAGGAAGGAAAGATGTTCAACACCAGCTAATTTCCCATGGAAAGCAAACACTGGGGCTCCAGCCCCTGCTCTGTTCTTGCCCTGATCTTCTGCTTGTCTGATGGCAGCTCATATCTCTGCAAAAAAATGCAGTCCTGTGCAGTGCCCCAAGGATGGTTACCAGATGATAAAGGTACCCCATGTGTTAAGAAATTTGGGAAGGCAATAGGACTGTGTCATGGGCTGTTTCTGAGGGGTGAAGCTTTAGATCTGTGGTCAGGGGCAGGATCAGGATGTGTAGGAGATGGGCAGAAGGCAGTGGGATGACTCTGGCCTCTTTGGGGAGACCAGGACAGCAGGGTCACAGGGTGCTACTTCCCCATGGGGGAAGCCTTTGTTACCCCCATGACCACTGGGGAAGTTTGAAGCCCCTGCAGTCCCAGTGCCCCCTTGCCCTAGCCCTTCCAAAAACCTCCTGACATCCCAGGTGTCTTCTTACAAGTCCCAGACCTCTGCCAGCTCTCACCTGCTCCCACCTGCTGCTGCAGGGATTGGAGAGGCAGCAGTTGAAGCCACGGCTGGGCATCAGGACCTGGTGACCTGCTCTCCAGTCTCAGCAAAAATCAGACCATCACAGGAGGGAGAACAAGCCTGTGTGACAGCCATGCATGAGACTCAGCAGAAAGACCTGCTCTCTTTGCGAGTGCCAGGTTGGAGGGGATGAAGGCTACAGGGTATTAAATGTTGGGAGGAACCAATGGGGGCATTTGCAAACACTTCCTCTGCCAGAGCCAGCGGAGCAAACTTTTCACTTAACCATTGGAATCATTTGCTGCCATGTTGCAGGTTCGTTGTGTCAAGGGCAGAGACTAAAGTTTAATTATTAAAGCATGCATGAAGGGGAATTTGTTCCTCCTTCACGTGCACATCGGGATGCCCCTCCAGGTCTGGTGCTGGCAGAGCTGCCTTGAGCTGGGTCTGCGGGGCTCTGGGGGAGCTTTGTGCCCGGAGGCAGAGGACAGGCAGACCCTTGGCCCCCATCTCCCTCTTCAGGAAACATGACCTGCAGGGAAATTGAGCACCAGCAAGCCCCTGGGCTGGGTCTTCCATAATGAAGTGATAATTTATCCATATCCTTGTGGATAAACACACAACGCAGGCAAATAACTAGCTGTGTGACAGTGAAAAAAGCGCAAATATTGACAGAGGGAGAAGACATGCTTGAGGCAGCATTCACTGCAAACCCTTCTCTGAAGGAGCAATAGTTAAATGTTTGTCCTTGCCTCTTTCTTTCAGAAGTAGGGCAAATATCTATAGAGTTCCCAGCGGGGAGGTAATCTAACTTTAACTTTCATACAGTCAAGTAAAACACCCGAGACCTGTGTTAGAGATGCAAGCAGGTCGTCTGAATTATGCTTATTCAATCTGGTATTATTTTAATCTGACATGCCTCTCACGTGCTTCATTTAGATTCATCTTGACCTGAAAACTGTAATCTCAATGCCTTTATCCTTACAGGTGATTTATCTTGTTGCAGTATCTGTTGGTTTTTTTTTCTTTTTTTTTTTTTTAATAATATAAATATTTATTTTAGTAGCGAAACCCTGCCCGTGAGGCAGACCGGCACATTTCAGTCCCTTGGGTCTCCCGAGCGTGGTCTGGGTCCCTTTTGAGCAGCAGTCTCTTGCATTTGCTCTCGCTTTTGCTAATTGTGGCAAGAAGATGATGAATTAAGAGCTGCGGGAGGTGAGAGCAAACACCTCCTCTGCAGCCGCAGCGTGCTCCGGGTGATGCTTCCTTGCTCGCTTGCAAGACAATAGCCCAAGAAATTAAGGAGGGGGGAGAAAATGACTGATCCTTCGCTATGAGATAATGGATGAGCCCGGGATGACCTGTTTTTTTCCTTGCGGTGGAGCGGTGCTGAAGACAGAGGGCACCAGCGCCCAGCCCACAGCCGTCGCCCCGCCGCCAGCGCGCCAGCTCGGGCCGGCCGGAGAGCCGGCAATGCCTGCTCCGGGCGGGCAGGGAGCCGCTGCCTCACCCGGCCAGGTACGTCTCAGGGGCGACCCTCCAAGCGGACGGCGGGTCCCGGCCGCGGGGCTGCCGGCGGGGCAGGCGGGGCAGACAAAAGCCGCTCGGGAGACCGGCTCCGGGGCTGCCCGGGGGAGCCTACTTCAGGCGGCTGTGCCTGCCTGGCTGGACGCACGGCCAGGACGGCGGCTCTCCTCGGAGCGTCGCCTTCGCCCTCAGCGCCTCCAGCCCTCCGCGCCGCGCCACCGGCCCCGGCACCCGGGGAGGGACGGGGAGAGGCGGCGGGGGGGGTTGGCGGC